>NW_017673126.1:134257-150066 GCF_001879085.1 Nicotiana attenuata
ATATATACGGCGAGATATTGACAACACTATGGGTTCCAACACAAAGAATCACAGCAGTAAGGGAATCTAACCCGTTAAAACACTTGAATTGGATAACAACAAATATACACAGCAAACAGAAGGGGCACGACATCACCCTTCGTGCTTTTACACTCACAGAATATCGACAGGGATCTCTCGGGATCCCGTCCCATAGTCCCAAACGTAAGTACTTGGGGGATCTCTCAGTATCCTCAGTATATGAGCTAAGGATCTCTTGGTATCCTCAATGTATGTGCTGGGGATCTCTTGGAATCCCGAGGATCTCTTAGTATCCTCAATATATGTGATGGGGATCTCTTGGTATCCCGAGGATCTCTTGGTATCCTCAATATATGTGCTGGGGATCTCTTGGTATCCCGAGGATCTCTTGGTATCCTCAATAGGGGATCTCTTGGTATCCCGAGCCACCAATATGAACAAATACATCCCGGCAAGGGAATCAGCAATATGAACAAATAACACCCCGGCAAGGGAATCAACAATATAAGCAATACATCCCGACAAGGGAATCAACAATATAAACAATACATCACGGCAAGGGAATCAACAATATAAACAATACATCCCGGCAAGAGAATTAACAACAATCCAACAATCCAATCACAAGGAAGTTCCACCACCAAGAGTATGATTACATAGCAACAAGAGAATCACGGAGAAACTAAGAAAAACACAATAACCTTATCAAAACAACAAAAGAACAGCTAATTCAATAGGTAATTAGGGCCAAGTAACAGGTAAGAGTTAGAGGAAAGCTAACAACGTCGTATAGAGCATATAGAGGTAAATTATGCAATTAGATAACTCAATCATAACAGAATACTTCCCATATGATGAACATAAGGACCTAAGAACCCTAAAGGAAATTTTCCCACAAATAAGCGCGAGCACACACTCATCACATCGCGTGCACGGACTACCATTAGCATGGAAGACTCAAATCCAAAGGGGAAGTCCCCCACACAAGGTTAGGCAAGATACTTACCTCAAAGATGACACACCGATACTCTAAAATGCACTTCTTGGGTGAAAGACCTCCGGACGGCTCAAATCTAACCAAATTAACTTCAAAGCACAACAAAACACATAAGAAACTATTCCGGATCATAAAGTCTCAATCTTTAATAAAATCCAAAAATCGGTCCAAAAGCCGACCCCGGGCCCGTACCTCGGAACCCAACAAATTTTTACAAAAATCGAATGCCCATTCCGATACGAGTTCAACCATAAAAAATTTATCAAATTCCGACACCATTTGGTCCCTCAAATCACAATTTTTCATTTTAGAAATTTTCTTCAAAAACCAACTCTTTCCCCAACCCAAAACACTATTTAAAATGATAAAAATAAAGACAAATTCATGGAATATATTTAATTCTAGTTGAAGAACACTTACCCAATCGAATTTTGTGAAAAAACCCACCAAAAAACACCAAGAACCGAGCTCTAGAAGCCAAAATATGATGAAAATGGTGTAACCCTCGATTTTGGAATATATTCTGTCTGCCCAGGTGTTTGTTCATCGCGATCGCAGGAGAAGTGATGCGATCGTGTAAATAGCTACTGGCCCAAAATGTTCTATACGATCGCGTATGGACTAATGTGATCACATAGAAGGAAAATATTCACTGACCAAAAAATGTTCTATGCGATCGCGTAAGGAAGGATGAGATCGCGAAGAGTAAAATTGGTGGACACTATGCGATCGCGGACAAACCAATGCAATCGCATAGAAGGAAAATGCTGCTGTCCAAATTTGTGTTTTGTTATCGCGAACAAATCAATGCAATCGCATAGAAGGAAAATGCTGCTGTCCAAATTTGTGTTATGCTATCGCGGACAAATCAATGCAATCGCATAGAAGGAAAATGTTGCTGTCCAAATTTGTGCTATGCTATCGCGAACATATCAATGCAATCGCATAGAAGGAAAAAGTTGATGTTCAAATTTGTTCTGTGCGATCGCGAACGAATCAATACGATCGCATCGAAGGAAAATATGGCAGGTTGACATTGTACTATGCGATCGCGGCTACGCCTATGCGATCGTATAGAAGGAAATACCAGATAGCAGAACATCAGTTCAAACATAGGGAAAAATGACCCGTAGCCCATCCGAAACACACCCGAGGCTCCCGGGACCCCGTCTAATCACACAAACAAGTCATATAACCTAACACGGACTCGCTCGAGGTTTCAAGTCACATAAAACAACACCAAAACAATGAATCAAACTTATGAATTTCCAAATCTTCAAATATCAAATCTCATGCCGAAACCTATCAATTCAACTTGGAATAACGCCAAATTTTGCAGACAAGTCCAAAATGACATACCAGAGCTGCTCCAACTCTCGGAATCGACCCTGATATCACAAAAGTCAACTATAGGTCAAACTTCTCCATTTTCCAAACTTCATTTTTTTTCTAACTTTAGCCGAAACGCCTCAAATTACCCTATGGACCTCCAAATCTGAATTCGGTCGCGCACCTAAGTCCAAAATCACCATACTAAGCTGTTGGAATCATCAAAAATTCATTCCGGGGCCGTTTATTCGAAAGTCCAATTCTGGTCAAATTCTCACCGCTTAAACTCCCAAAACTAGATTCCTACTTCCAATTCGACTCTATGTCACCCGTTAACTCAATGCAACCATGCACGCAAGTCGATACTCGTATTATGAAGATGTTCCAAACCTTACTCCGCTGGACGAAGCTTAAATTCTCAAAACGACCGGCCCGGTCGTTACATCCTCCACCTCTTAAAACCAACGTTCGTCCTCGAACGTGCCAAGATTCGCCTCGAAGTTCTCAATTCATTGAATGCACACTTCCAGCATACACCTGCGAGTGATCCCACATCACTCCAATCCACATAAATCTGACGACACCATCTCAACTGAAATTTAGCCTTTCTAGCAATACTAATAAACCTTAGAGCCAAAATCCCAATCTCCCATTCATTTCCAAGAGACCCGATTCTAAATCCATATCCGGTATCAGTTTCAACTAGCTGCAACCACTTATGCCTACACCCACAGAGTACAACCACACAGCATACACACCGCACATAGGCCTATAATAACATTCCTGATCACAATACTTGCCCGAAATCAAATCCTGCATCGGCCATAAGCCTCATATACGATAGGAACCCGTTTCAAACCTCCACAACACTGACAATGATACAATAACCATGAAAACCACATAGCTAACACCCGAATCGCCAAATCAAAACTAATACCAACGGGCACACACCCCACAAGCTAAAACTCAAGAAGCACAGAACGAAAATGACTGAATATGGAAAGGGAAACACATAAAGGAACTATCAAACAAGTCCGTCAAGCATAAATTTTTCTGTCAAAACTAATTTACAAAAAAATCTACAAGAAAAGATTAAAGCATATAAAAGAATCACAAGGATCTCATACTGATATAACTCCCACCGCGGTACACAGCCCAGTCTCAACACATCAAATCATATGAAATAACGAGGGCCCTGCCCTCAACTCTGAATCTCAAGTAGAGTACACATCAAATCAGTTGGAAACTCACACTAGATCAATTCCGTCAACAAAACTACAACATGTACTGGCTCCCACACCGACGGAGCATAAAATCATGGCTCGTAGCCAAAAATACTCATAAATCACATCAAGCATACCGAAAAGGACTACAGGAATTTACCACTAGTCTCATAACTCTCAAAAAGGACTAGAATTAGACGATAGGCACGGCTATCACTCATAGAACCTCCCGACAGGGTAATCACATAACAGAGTGCAAATCATGAAACGCACCCATAAGTGGAGCAACAAATAGGGGAACTCACCCCGACAAGCAGAACTGAAATGAAATGCGGATGGTGCTCCTCTACAACAATCGAAAGCATACTTTGAATGACATCATCTGGCGCAACGTCCTTAAGCCTACTATATCAAACACATCAATGAGTCGGGCCTCTCCCTCTTGGGCGCCCTCTACTCACCTGAATACCTTATTGTGACACATCTGTCCAAAATCTGGGGAAATCTCCCACCATGTGGCTAGTATCTCCCCACTTAAGCAACCTCTTTACTGACGTGGCTGTGGGAACTGTGTGGTATGGGTACCCTAAGACCCATGAACACCTAAATCACTGCGAAGCCTGAAACGCAAACTGAACTGGCTGACCCATGAACCTCCACCATGTCGTACCCTGCCTCCAGAATAAGGGCCAACAGATCTCTCCGGTCTACGAGGCCTCCTCGCCTCCCTGTCCCATATGCCCTCTAACTGGCGAGCAATCCCTACCACCTGCTGAAATGAAACAACTGACTCCAATTCCCAAACCATACTGAACCGAAGTGACTGAGGTACAAACTCTCTTGAAACATCTCTAAAAATTGAACACATGTAAGTGAAACTACATCGGCCGATTACTCAACTCATATGTCCACCACCACTGATAAGCCGCTTCGTCAAGCCGGAACGTAGTAAAAGCAACCCCACTCGTCTCTGCAATACACATAGTGCTGATAATGCAATGACACTCCTCTATGAAACCCATTGTGCCCTCTTAAGCCAAACCGCTGAATGTAGGAGGGTCACATTTTTCTTGAACCTTGCAAATCTAAGTTGTTCTCCCTCGGATACTGCTGCCCTAACCGTGAGCTGAACTGGAACCACAAATTGTGCCTCCATGACACCTGGGACCTGACTAATGGAAACTCGCTGCTCTGGGTGTGGTCTAGCAGCGGCACGTGCTCCTCGTCGGCCTCTGCCTCTGCCTCCAGCGACACCTGCTCTGGGAGCAGCGCCGTCGATAACTGCAGCTCGTGTCCTCACAGTCGGTGAGAGAATGGAATGATAAAAGTTCAAACTCTGGGTCAATAGGCTCGCACGATAGGAATGAAAGAAGTGAGGTTGTCCTAATAGTTCCGTAGCCTCTCAAAGATAAGTACAGACGTCTCCGTACCGATCCCCAAGACTATACTAAACTCGCTTATGACACGTAGCACCTATGAACTTAGAGCTCTGATACCAACCTGTCACGACCCAATTTTCCCCTCCGTTGGGTTTCGTGATGGCACCTAACCTAGTCTTAAGGACTAGGTAAGCCTAATAATTGCGGAATAACAACAATGAATAAGAAAATCTAAAATCCTTCTGAAATAAATCCCTTATACAATGAACATCTTCCCAAAACCCGATAGTACAAGTCATAAGCTCTACAGAGTTTTCGCTATCATTTCTAAACACAACCGTATGGAAGTAAGTACAGCAGTGAGAATATAAAATAGGAAGGTGACTCCGAAGCCTGCGAACGCAGCAACAGGACTACCTTGAGTCTCCTCGGCAAGAATCCGCACAGCTACTAGTGAACAATACCTGGATCTGCACAAAATAAAGTGCAGAAGCGTAGTATGAGCACACCACAGCGGTGCCCAGTAAGTATCAAGACTAACCTCGGTGGAGTAGTAACGAGGAACAGTCAAGACAACTACTGGTCAAATGAAATGAACAGGATATGATAATAAAATATCGAGATAAAGATAACAAGGTAATATCAACAGCGGGGAGAAATCAAAATACAAACAGTAGGAAAAATAAAGGGAGAACACGGGTAGTAACGAACGACACCAAGTAAATCAGATAACCAAGTAAATCAACACTGACATAACAGGAACAGAGACAAGTAAGAATGTATCCAATAAAGAAGGCAATGCCAACTCAATCACTCACATCATGCCTAATACGCAAACCCGACCATCTCAATCCTCGGTTTCTCATATCATAATCTCAACTTCTGGACCTTCAGCACACATGGCACCTTGTGCTCCCATATTTTCCATATCACTCTTAACAAAAGAAATCCACATGTTATACAATACATAATTTCCGTATAAATGCACTCAAGATGTTCAAGAAGTCTCATTTACCTAATATAAGTAAATTACAAATTCTAAACTGATTAGGAAAGCCAGCGAGAAAAGACGAAGTTATTTTTAGAAATTATTTGAATAAAGAAAGTACCATTTTGATTATAATACAACATCGAGTGAATTATTACCTTTACCATGGGATATAATAATTTATAACTTAGTAGAAGTTCCTTTTAAGTAGAATACAACCTCAGAAGATTTAAGGAAAAATTTAGTTGCGAAACTAATTGAGTCAAAAATATAGAAATTTCGGAAGTTTGAAGTATTGAAATATATATATATATATATATATATATATATATATATATATATATATATATATATATATATATATATATATANTACGGCGAGGTATTGAGAACACTATGGGTTCCAACACAAAGAATCACAGCAGTAAGGGAATCTAACCCGTTAAAACACTTGAATTGATAACAACAAATATACGCAGCAAATAGAAGGTGCACGGCATCACCCTTCGTGTTTTTACACTCACAGAATATCGACAGGGGATCTTCCGAGATCCCGTCCCATAGTCCCAAACGTAAGTACTTGGGGGATCTCTTGGTATCCTCAGTATTTGAGCTAGGGATCTCTTGGTATCCTCAATGTATGTGCTGGGGATCTCTTGGTATCCCTAGGATCTCTTAGTATCCTCAATATATGTGCTGGGGATCTCTTCGTATCCCGAGGATCTCTTGGTATCCTCAATATATGTGCTAGGGATCTCTTGGTATCCTCAATATATGTGCTGAGGATCTCTTGGTATCCCGAGGATCTCTTGGTATCCTCAATATATGTGCTGGGGATCTCTTGGTATCCCGAGTATCTCTTGGTATCCTCAATATATGTGCTGGGGATCTCATGGTATCCTCGACATATGTGCTGGGGATCTCTTGGTATCCCGTGCCAACAACATGAACAAATACATCCCGGCAAGGGAATCAACAATATGAACAAATAACACCCCGGCAAGGGAATCAACAATACATCCCGGCAAGGGAATCAACAACAATCCAACAATCCAATCACAAGGAAGTTCCACCACCAAGAGTATGATTACATAGAAACAAGAGAATCACGGAGAAACTAAGAAAATTACAATAACCTTAACAAAACAACAAAAGGACCTAAGAACCCTAAAGGCAATTTTCCCACAAATAAGCCCGAGCACACACTCGTCACATCACGCGCACGGACTACAATTAGCATGGAAAACTCAAATCATAAGGGGAAGTCCCCCACACAAGGTTAGACAAGATACTTACCTCAAAGATGACACACCGATACTCTAAAATGCACTTCTAGGGTGAAAGACCTCCGGGCGGCTCAAATCTAACCAAATTAACTTCAAAGCACAACAAAACACATAAGAAACTATTCCGGATCATTAAGTCTCAATCTTTAATAAAATCCAAAAATCGGTCCAAAAGTCGACCCCCGTGCTTTCCCCAACCCAAAACACAATTTAAATGATACAAATAAAGACAAATTCATGGAATATATTTAATTCTAGTTGAAGAACACTTACCCAATCGAATTTCGTGACAAAACCACCAAAAATCACCAAGAACTGAGCTTTAGAAGTCAAAATATGATGAAAATGGTGTAACCCTCTATTTTGGAATATATTCTGTCTGCCCGGGTGTTTGTTCATCACGATCGCGGGAGAAGTGATGCGATCGCGTAGAAGAAAATAGCTACTGGCCCAAAATGTTCCATGCGATCGCGTATGGACTAATGCGACGCATAGAAGGAAAATATTCACTGACCAAAAGATGTTCTATGCGATCGGGTAAGGAAGGATGCAATCGCGAAGAGTAAAATTGGTGGACACTATGCGATCGCGGACAAACCAATGCAATCGCGTAGAAGGAAAATGCTGCTGTCCAAATTTGTGTTATGCTATCGCGAACAAATCAATGCTATCGCATAGAAGGAAAATGCTGCTGTCCAAATTTGTGCTATGCTATCGCGGACAAATCAATGCAATGGCATAGAAGGAAAACGTTGCTGTCCAAATTTGTGCTATGCTATAGCGAACATACAATTGCAATCGCATAGAAGGAAAATATTGCTGTTCAAATTTGTTCTATGCGATCGCGAACGTATCAATGCGATCGCATAGAAGGAAAATATGGCAGGTTGACATTGTACTACGCGATCGCGGCTACGCCTATGTGATCGCATAGAAGGAAATACCAGATAGCAGAACATCAGTTCAAACATAGGGAAAAATGACCCGTAGCCCATCTGAAACACACCCGCGGCTCCCGGGACCCCGTCTAATCACACAAACAAGTCATAGAACCTAACACGGACCCGCTCGAGGTTTCAAATCACATAAAACAACACCAAAATAACGAATCAAACCAAAAATCAAACTTATGAATTTCCAAATCTTCAAATATCAGATCTCATGTCGAAACCTATCAATTCAACTCGGAATAACGCCAAATTTTGCAGACAAGCCCAAACTGACATAACAGAGCTGCTCCAACTCTCAGAATCGCATTCCGACCCTGATATCACAAAAATCAACTATGGGTCAAACTTCTCCATTTTCCAAACTTCATTTTTTTCTAACTTTAGCCGAAACGCCTCAAATTACCCTACGGACCTCCAAATCTGAATCCGGTCGCGCGCCTAAGTCCAAAATCACCATACGAAGCTGTTGGAATTATCATAAATTCATTCCGGGGCCGTTTACTCAAAGTCCAATTCTGGTGAAATTCTCACCACTTAAACTCCCAAGACTAGATTCCTTCTTCTAATTTGACTCTAAATCACCCGTTAACTGAATTCAACCATGCACGCAAGTCGATACTCATATTATGAAGATGTTCCAGACCTTACTCCGCTGGACGGAGATCATATTCTCAAAACGACCGGCCGGGTCATTACGAAAACCGAAGATGCCGGGTTAAAAAAGTTCGTTGCTTCAATGTTTTTGGACTACAAAATAGTGAAATAATTCACGATCTCCTTGCTGATAGTATAAATCAAATTTGTTGAAAGTAGTAATCTTAGTATTTTTACTAACAGAAATTTCATTGAAGGTCTTGTCATCAATGAAGCATTCAAAGTAGCAGCGATGATTGAGAAGTTGCCTTCTTTGCGGAAGGACTTCAAAAACTACTTGAAACACAAATGCAAGGAGATGTCCCCTGAAGATATCATTGTTCGGTTGGGAATCGAAGAGGAAAACAAAGCTGCTGAAAAGAGAGGCCGTGGAAACTCAATAATAATGGGAGCAAATATTGGTGAAGAGAACAAAAAGAGGAAGAAGGCTTCTGGACCGAAATACAACCCAAGCAAGAAGCGGTTCAGTGAAAATTGCTACAACTGTGGAAAAGCCGGATCCAAATCTACGGAGTGTCGTGCTCCAAAGAAAGACAAGAAGAAGGGTCAAGCAAACATGGTTGAAAAGCATGATGATGTTCATGACTTATGTGCCATGCTTTTCGAATGCAACTTGGTGGGCAATCCTAAAGAGTGGTGGATTGATTCTGGAGCCACTCGCCATGTTTTAGCCGTTGGAGAAGTTTTTGCTACTTATGCTCATGTTGGACCCGATGAGACGCTTTCTATGGGAAATGCTGCAAAGGCTAAGATTGAAGGATGTGGGAAGATATTTCTCAAAATGACTTCCGGCAAAGTGGTGACTTTGAACAACGTCCTTCATGTTCCCGAGATTAGGAAAAATTTAGTCTCTACTAGACTTCTTGTTAGGAATGGTTTTAAATGTGTTTTTGTTTCCGATAAGGTTGTAATAAGTAAGAACCAAATGTTTGTAGGAAAAGGTTACCTCACTGAGGGCCTTTTCAAGCTGAATGTAATGGTTGTTGAAAATAATAATAAAATTTCAGCTTCGTCTTACTTACTTGAGTCAAATGAATTATGGCATATACGTTTGGGTCATGTTAATTATAAAACCTTGCGGAAAATGATTAATTTGGAAGTATTGCCTAAGTTTGAATGTGACAAATCAAAATGTCAAGTATGTGTGGAATCTAAGTATGCTAAACATCCTTATAAGCCAGTTGAAAGGAATTCAAATCCTTTAGACTTAATTTACACAGATATTTGTGACTTGAAGTCAATACCATCTCGTGGTGGAAAGAAGTATTTCATAACTTTTATTGATGATAGTACTCGATATTGCTATGTTTACTTACTTAATAGTAAAGATGAAGCAATAGACGCATTCAAGCAATACAAAAATGAAGTTGAAATGCAACTTAACAAGAAAATCAAAATGATAAGAAGTGATAGGGGTGGTAAATATGAATCTTCTTTTGAACAAATATGTTTAGAATATGGAATTATTCATCAAACAACGGCCCCTTACATGCCCCAATGCAATGGGATTGCAGAGGAAAGAATCGTTCATTGAAGGAGATGATGAACGCATTATTGATAAGTTCTGGTTTGCCACAGAACTTATGGGGGAAGTCGTTCTTACGGCTAGCCGAATACTAAATCGAGTACCCCATAGCAAAGCACAATCCATTCCATATGAAAAATGGAAAGGAAGGAAGCCCAACTTGAACTATTTTAAAGTTTGGGGGTGTTTGGCAAAAGTGCAAGTTCCTAAACACAAAAGGGTAAAAATAGGATTGAAAACCGTTGATTGTGTTTTCATGAGATATGCGACTAATAGTAAAGCATATCTATTTCTGGTTCATAAATTAGAAAATCCCGATATTCATAGTAATACGGTTATAGAATCAGATAATGCTGAGTTCTTTGAAAATATATATCCGTAAAAAAAGGAATGTGAGTCGATTGGTGAAGGATCTAAACGACCTCGGGAAGAAACAAAAGAAAGTAAATTTAATCAGGAGGATCCAAGACGTAGTAAACGTCAAAGAACGTCTACTTCATTTGGATCAAATTTTGTGACTTTATTATTGGAAAATAAGCCTCAAACATTTAAAGAAGCTATGTCTTCGTCGGAATCATTGTTTTGGAAAGAGACATTCAATAGTGAAATAGAATCCATACTGAACAACCATACATGGGAATTGGTTAATCTTCCTCCTGGAAATAAACCATTGGATTCTAAATGGATCTTTAAGAGGCAAATGAAAGATGATGGCACTATGGACAAATTCAAGCCAAGACTTGTGGTCAAAGGGTATAGACAACGAGAAGGTCTTGACTATTTCGATACATACTCTCCAGATACAGGGATTACGTCCATACGAACGTTAGTAGCGTTAGCTGCAGTTTATGGTCTTGAAATTCATCAAATGGATGTTAAGACAGCCTTCTTAAATGGAGAATTGGAGGAAGAAATTTACATGGAACAACCTGAAGGGTTTGTGGTTCCGGGTAATGAAAAGAAGTTATGTATACTTGTTAAGTTCCTTTACGGACTAAAACAAGCACCCAATCAATGGCATGCGAAATTTGACCAAACAAAGTTGTCAAATGGTTTTAAAATAAATGAATGTGATAAATGTGTGTACATTAAAAATGTTGCAAATCACATAGTCATTGTTTGCTTATATGTGGATGATATGCTGATAATGAGTAATGACATTGCCAACATAAATGTGACTAAGTGCATGCTAACTGGCAAGTTTGATTTGAAAGACTTGGGAGTTGCTGATTTAATTCTGGGAATTAAGATCCATAAGACTTCTCAAGGTCTGGCATTGTCACAATCTCATTATATTAAGACTGTACTTGAAAAATTCAAGCACTTGGGCTTTAAAGTTGCAAAGACTCCAATTGACGTGAATCTTGCATTAGCAAAGAACAAAGGCCAAAGCATATCACAATTGGATTATACTCGTGTGTTGGGTTGCTTAATGTACATCATGAATTGTACATGACCAGATATAGCTTGTGCTATAAGTAAATTGAGTCGATATAGGAGCAATCCAGGTCAATCTAATTGGATGGCCATGAAACGAGTTTTGGGGTATTTAGTACATACCCAGGACTTTGCTTTGCACTACAGTAAATATCATGCGGTCATTGAGGGATACTGTGATGCAAATTGGATCACCGCATCAACTGATTCCAAGTCCACAAGTGGATATGTATTTACTATTGGTGGAGGAGCAGCATCTTGGAAGTCGTCCAAACAAACTTGCATTGCCCGCTCTACAATGGAGGCTGAATTTATAGCCTTAGATAAAGCCGGTGAAGAAGCTGAATGGCTCCGGAATTTCTTGGAAGATATTCCATTTTGGCCCAAACTGTTGGCAACAATATGCATACATTGCGATAGTGAAGCGGCAATTGGAAGGGCTGGGAGCGTTATGTATAACGGTAAATCTCGTCATATACGAAGAAGACATAAAACTGTTAGGCAATTACTCTCTTGAGGAATTATCACGATTGATTATGTAAAGTCAAGTGATAATGTGTCGGATCCACATACAAAAGGACTAACTAGAGAGGTAGTTGAGAAATCATCAAAGGGAATGGGACTGTGGCCGAGAACAAGTCATAGTGGCGGTAACTCTACCTAGAAGACTGGAGATCCCAAGATCTAGGTTCAAGGAGATCAAACAAGGTCATTAATGACGGTTCAACATTGTCAACTAAACTTTTGGCCCATTCTCGTGATGAGACAATGTTCAGTACAAAGGATAAAGCATTAAGGCTTTTTAATGATTTCTAAATTTGATACGGGATATATCAAATAGTGTATCTACGGGATGACACATTTAGGAATCACCTATGTAAGTGTGAAGTGTTAGCCGCTTCAAGGAGAACTTTGTAAGGCCAGTTCTCTATGAACTTATGACACCAGGCGGTGTTCATGGCTGAAATAAACACAACATTGAGAACCAAAGACGGTTAAGGGTTGGTTGTGTGACTTGTCGTTGTCTAGGTATACACCAAAGTTCGACGGTTCAAAGATATCAAATCTACCGATTGATCGAGTATATCCGACATAGGCCTGGGCAGAGATCTTAAGTTCTAAAAATGGGACTTTGTTCCCATTTTCTTTCATTTTTGACTTCTAGAGCTTGGTTTTGGGAGAACTTTCGAGGGGTTTTCGCGAGCAATAATTGGGTAATGATTCTCTACTCTCATATGCTTAATACTTACTAATCTAATCATGATTTCATTCGTATTTTCGGATTTTTGAATGAAAAATGGGTCAAAATCCTTAGACTAAATTGTTGAGTTTTGAGTGGGTATTTGACCTCCGATTTGAGATATTTTTATATGGGTAGACTCGTGAGAGTACGAGGGTTCTGAAAATGAAAAAATTATTCGATTCTGAGACGTGGGCCCGAGGGGCATTTTGGTCATTTTACAAAATTTCGCGTATTAGCTTAGAATTTAATTGTAGAATCAATTACTTGAATTATTATTTACATTATGCAATTTAATTGAATAGATTTGAGCCATTTGGAGTCAAATACTCGTGGCAAGAACGTGATTTTGGATTGAATTTTGAGCCGGTTCGAGGTAAGTGGCTTGTCTAACCTTGTGTGGGGGACTTTGTCCCTTAGGATGTGATATTTGGTAATTGAATGCCTTGTGCGTGAGGTGACGAGCGCGTATTTGAGCTAATTGTTGAAAACCCGAATTTTTACTAAAAATACTTGAACTGAATTTCTTTCGTATTTGTTTTATTCTACTTGCTATTATAGCCTGTGCTAGTATGGAAAAGCATGTTTAATTGATCCAAATTGCCTATTTGCTTAAATTGCCTTAATTGTAATTACGTGGAGCATGTTAGGCCAGAATTATTTGTTGCCTTGTATTGTTGTACTTCAATTTCTGAATATTTCTCTGATTTTGGTTGCGCATTTACATTGGGACTACGGATGTGGGATTCCGGTAGCTCCCCCCTTGTTTGTTTACTTTGGGACTACGGGTTTGATTCCCGGGAGATCCCCCTGTACATTTATATTTGGGACTACGGGTTAGATTCCCGGGAGATTCCCCTGCACATTTACTTTGGGACTACGGGTTAGATTCCCGGGAGACCCCCCTGCACATTTACTTTGGGACTACGGGTTAGATTCCCGGGAGATCCCCCTGCACATTGATAATTGGACTACGGGACGGTATCCCGGGAGATCCTTCAGATATATTCATACGGTGGACTACGGGACGGTATCTCGGGAGCTCCTCGTTCAGATTGATAAAATGGACTACAGGACGGTATCCTGGGAGATCATCATTATTGGCATTTAAATTGAGTTGTTTACTCTGTGTTATCTTATTTTCTGTGTGCTAATTGCTGTTGTGTAATCCGATTTATCTCGTAGTTAATTCGATTTATTTCATAGTTGTATATCATTATTTCTTCTTATTTCATACTATTGACAGCCTTATTATTTTATTTAATCTCAGTAGGGCCCTGACCTTCCTCGTCACTACCCAACCGAGGTTAGGCTTGGCACTTACTGAGTACCGCTGTGGTGTACTCATACCTCTTCTGCGCTTGTTTTTCATGTGCAGCTCCAGGTACCTCCACCCAGGCGCACTATCCTCGCGGCGGAGAGATCTAGCAGAGACTTTAAGGTATATCTGCCACGTCCGCAGACCAGAAGTCTCTATCTTTTTCCAGCTTTAGTATATGACTTCCTTTCTTTCGGTTGTGTAGACATTCTGGAGTTAGAGCAGTGTATTTCATTTCTAATAGCCTGTGTTTCCTGTGAGTTTCCGGGTTTTGGGAGTTTGTTTGGATTTCGTGATATGGGTTGTATTATGCCAAGTGGCACTTATACACAGTTTTCTTTTGACAGTAAAATTTTCAGTTGTTTGCTTCCGCAATTTAGTTTGTTTTTCCGCAAGTTGTATAAATTACGCATTGTTAGGCTTACCTAGTTGTAGGGACTAGGTGCCATCACGACATGTTCACGGAGGGCGAACTAGGGTCGTGACAAGTTGGTATCAGAGCTCTAGGTTCATAGGAGTCACGGAACACAGGCCGGTTTATTAGAGTCTCGCTGATCGGTACGGAGACGTTTGTACTTATCTACGAGAGGCTATGTAACCGTTAAGAAAATTTCACTTCATTTCATTTCTTATCATGCATCATTTATTCAGTTTGGAGCCTATATCATATGTCCTTTTTGTATCCACTCGTGTATTGAAATAGCGCACTCGGTATCAATTTTGCGCCGACGGTTCGTGATGCTACAGAAGGATTACAAGGGAGCCAAGAATTTTGTCAACCATTGTTGTTGCGTGTCATCCATATCGATAATGTAGAAGTATTGAGGGATCATGCGATTGTGCACAAGGGGGTGCAATAGGTTCTGACATCTGGTTGATAAGTACGGTCTTAAGAAGGTTTACTTAATTGCCTAATCATCGCAGTGATGGTAGAGTCACGAGGTGGATGTAGATCTGAAGATAGTTTGTGGTAATAGAGACTATGTGGTTCGTATGAGATGCTTATTTAGCGAAGGGTACAACTAGCAACCGAGATGCTGGAGGAAGTAAGTTTAACTGTCCTAAGAAGGACATGTGACAAACAAATGGCTTGAGGTGTCTTATGATGGTGACATACGAGCGGTAAAGGTTAGTATTGCGGAGTATCAGGATGTATCTTATGGCCTTGCACCAAGTGAAGGGATTCCACTATCAACGATAAAATTGTGGGTCATGTGTCATATCAGATTTGGCATGAGATGTATTTATGTGGTATTCAAAAGTTCTCTGAAACTTGTATATGAGTAAGAGTCGAGATTTGTATGGGATGATGTTATGACTTTCGATACTCCTATGTCCATAATAATTCTATATTTCATTATCACCAGGGAAATGAAAACAATTTCAGAATACTCGTAGCACTCCAGTTAATCAGGGCACTCTCATGGGACAATTATCTTTTAATGCACTACTAGCATTGGGAT
>NW_017673127.1:0-21941 GCF_001879085.1 Nicotiana attenuata
ACTTCCTCCACACCTCAGGTATGTAATTTTTGGGCTCTAATTCAACTCTTCCAGTTATTCTTTCTTCTTGCCTTACTAACTTGCAGGTGGAGGCCACTTTGGAGGTGCTTCAAAGGCGAAAAAGGGCAATAGGATGGACTCTGGCGGACATTAGGGGAATAAGCCCCGCATTTTGCATGCATAAGATCATCTTGGAGGAGGATGCAAGGACGTCCCTTGAACATCAAATAAGACTCAATGAGGCGATGCAAGAAGTGGTAAAGAAAGAGGTTATCAAGTGGCTTGACGCCGGTGTGGTTTTTCCAATCTCTGACAGTTCGTGGACTTCTCCGGTCCAATGTGTGACAAAGAAAGGAGGGATGACGGTGGTGCCCAATGACAACAATGAGCTTATTCCCACTCGAACCATTACCGGGTGAAGAGTTTGCATGGACTACCGGAAACTCAACAAGGTGACCCGCAAGGATCATTTTCCCTTGCCATTCCTCGACCAAATGCTCGATCGTCTCGCGGGGAGAGCATTCTATTTTTTCTTGGATGGGTACTCGGGCTACAATCAAATTTTAATTGTCCCGGAGGACCAAGAGAAGACTACTTTTACATGCCCCTATGGAACATTTGCTTTTTCCCGGATGCCATTCGGATTGTGCAATGCTCCGGCGACCTTCCAACGTTGCATGATGGCTATTTTCACCGATATGGTGGAGGACATATTGCAGGTCTTTATGGACGACTTTAGTGTGGTTGGTGACTCTTTTGATGCATGCTTGGTGAATTCGGATAAAGTTCTTGGCTCGTTGTGAAGAAACTAACCTAGTTCTCAATTGGGAAAAATGCCATTTTATGGTTGAAGAAGGTATAGTGTTGGGCCACAAGATTTCAAAACATGGGATTGAGGTTGATAAGGCATAAATTGAGGTGATTTCGAGGCTCCCTCCCCCTACTTCTGTCAAAGGGGTGAGGAGTTTTCTTGGACACGCCGGGTTCTACCGGCGGTTTATCAAAGACTTCTCGAAGGTTGTGAATCCATTGTGCAAGCTACTAGAGAAAGATGCCAAGTTTGTTTTTGATGAAAAGTGTATGGAGACCTTTGAACTCTTAAAACATAAATTGACCACTACCCCTATCATAACCGCACCTAATTGGAGTTTGCCCTTTGAACTAATGTGTGATGCTAGTGATGTTGCAGTGGCGGCGGTGTTGGGTCAACGGTTTAACAAAATGTTCCATCCCGTGTATTATGCAAGTAAGACTATGAATGAAGCTCAACGGAATTACACGGTGACGGAGAAGGAATTATTGGCCATTGTATTTGCCATGGAGAAATTTCGGCCCTATCTTATGGGGGCCAAGGTGATTGTGCACACGGACCATGCCGCCCTTAGATATTTGATGACCAAAAAGGATTCCAAAGCAAGATTGATGAGGTGGGTGTTACTCCTTCGAGAATTTGACTTAGAAATAGTGGACCGGAAGGGAAGTGAGAACCAAGTAGCGGACCATTTGTCCCGGTTAGAGGAAGAAGGGAGGCCATGTAACGGTCTTGAGATAAATGATGCATTCCCCGACGAGCAACTTCTTGCCGTGTCAATGGGTGAATTGCCATGGTTCGCGGACATCGCCAACTTCATTGTGACAGGAATTGTCCCGTGTGAGCTCTCTTCCAACCAAAAGAAGAAACTCAAACGGGATAGTTTGGATTTTTATTGGGATGATCCGTACTTGTTCAAAATTTGCACGGATGGTGTGATTAGAAGATGTGTCCCGGAAGGTGAACAATTGAGCATATTGGAGGCTTGTCACTCCTCCTCCTATGGTGGCCATCATGGAGGGGTGAGGACGGCTTCAAAGATCTTGAGTTGCGGTTTCTATTGGCCGACTTTGTTTAAAGATGCTAGTGACTTGGTCAAGAGATGTGATGCATGCCAAAGGGCCGGCGGAATTTCAAAAAGGGATGAGATGCCTCTCAATACGATTCTCGAGGTGGATATTTTTTATGTTTGGGGCATCGATTTCATGGGTCCGTTCGTGAGCTCTTGTGGGAACACTTATATTCTCATGGCGGTAGACTATGTCTCAAAGTGGGTGGAAGCCGTAGCTTTACCCAACAATGAAGCCCGAAGCGTTGTAGCATTCTTGAAAAAGAGTATCTTCACAAGGTTTGGTACCCCTCGTGCTATCATTAGTGATGGGGGGTCTCACTTTTGCAACAAGGCTTTCGACTCATTGCTTGCTAAGTATGAAGTAAATCACAAAGTGACCACCCCCTATCATCCTCAAGCTAGTGGTCAAGTGGAAGTGTCCAACCGAGAAATAAAGAGTATCTTGTCCAAGACGGTAAATTCTAATAGCACCAATTGGTCGAAAAAGTTGGATGACGCTTTATGGGCTTACCGGACGGCTTACAAGACCCCAATTGGTATGTCCCCGTACCGGTTGGTGTTTGAGAAAGCTTGCCATCTTCCGGTGGAATTGGAGCACAAAGCTAGGCGGGCCTTGAGAAAGTTGAACTTGGAATGGGATGTTGCGGCGAATCTCCGTGTTGAGCAACTTAATGAGCTTGATGAGTTTAGATTTCATGCCTACTCCAGATCGTCCTTGTATAAGGACAAGATGAAGTATCTTCATGACAAATATGCTCGGGGGAAGGAATTTAAGGTTGGTGATATGGTTCTTCTCTTCAACTCCCGGTTGAGGTTATTTCCGGGAAAGCTCAAGTCAAAGTGGAGTGGGCCATTTGAAGTTGTATGTGTGACGCCGTTTGGTGATCTTGATCTCAAGAACAAGAATGGTGAAGTTTTTCGGGTCAATGGGCATCGTGTCAAGCACTACTTGGGGAAATTTGATGACAGCCACGTGGTGGCACTCATTCATTTGAAGTGATGTGATGGTAACATGCGTCGTGCCGCGATGTTAAATCAGGCGCTTCATGGGAGGCAACCCATGTCTTTTTTTCTTTCTCTTTAATTTTCTTTGTAGATTAGGACTTTTGAGCTAATTGTTTGTGAGATGTTGCAGGGATTGTGTTGAGGCAGTGCAAAACAAAGGAAAAACACTGGTAGTCTCTGAAGTAGCCAGTGCGGACCGCGGTGCACTTTTGTGCGGTCCGCGCTGGCATGTCACTAATTGCATGCTCTCTGAAGTTTTCCACCGCGGCCGTGGTCAAATTTGGGCAGTCCGCGGTGGACCTTTGCGTCCGCGGTGCACCCCAACGCGGCCGCGTGAGGTTGCCTTCTGAAACATCAAAATTTGAAACCCAGCGCAGTCTGCGGTCACTTTTGCGCGGCCGCGCTGGTAGGTGAGTGTGGGGCCCCCAGTTTTTCTATAAATAGGGCCCTAGGGCTTCATTTTACCCTTTTCGCACTTTCAACCCCCAGAGCTCTAAGATACTGTTCATCCTCTTCTAAGACTACTTTTTTGCCTTCTTGGACTACTTGCACTCAATCCTCATAAACTTGGTAACATTTCATGCACTTGTGATTAATTAAATTGCTTATTTTCATTTTTTATAGCTTGTTCAGTAGTTTAGCTTCTTCTTTTTATTTAACTATTAGACTTGGTTGGTTTAAAACTAGGGTAATGCACCAAATCTTGCTTGATTAATGGGTGAACTGAGTAGGGACAAAGTAGGTGTAATAACTTGTACAAGAATGGAAAAGTATGCACCCCTAACTTAGTTCACGAAAACCCTAGTTCAGCGCGGTCCGCGGTCATTTTTGCGCGACCGCGCTGCCCTGACGCGGTTAGCATTACATTTTTGTGCGGACCGCGGTGGGAGATTCAGAGGAGGTATATTTTGGGCCTTTGCCCAACGCGGACCGCGTTACAGTTTTGTGCGGTCCGCATTGATAGGTTCTGCAACCTGTTTTTGCTGCTGTGTACTGATATTGTCTATGCAATCTATTTTGATTCACTTGTTTCACTGCATGTGCTTAAACTAACAATGTTAGATACTTATCTTTGCAGACAATGGTTAAACAAAGGGGAGCCAAACAGTCACAACAACCCGGGAGAGGAGGTTCCTCCCGAGGGAGTAAAGGAAAAAGAATAGCAAAGCTCACTCCCCAGGCTAGGGAAAACATAAAAAGAACTTGAAAATTAATCAAAGCTGCTGATAGGGATGCTTCGCATTCGTCGGGGAGTGAGTATGTCCCTTCCAAGGATATCTCATCGGATACAGTCCCAACTCATGTAAACAACCCCCTCCACTTAGTTGATGCCCCTCCATCATCGCCCACCTCCAAAAGAGCAGTGACTGTAGTCTCGGATTCTTCTGACGAGTCCGCAGCTGGTAGTGAGCAATACTCCACCTCCCCCACAGCTTCATTATCCGGGGAGAGTGCAGGCCAAGATGAGGGAGGTGAACCTCAGGTTGGGGGGATTGAGAGATCTAGGAAGCCTGATGTCTTGGAGGATCGGTTTGTCAGTCAAGTGGCCTTTCATAAGTTTAGAGAATGGTGGTCGTTCAGGAAGTTGATCCCGGAGAGATGTTTTATTGACACTGATCTTTTACCCCACAACACGAACGTGCAGAGGGAGTTCAGAACAAGATGGGGCTGGGAGTTCTTCATGGAGAGGTGCATAGATGCTAACGAGGACATGGTCAGGGAGTTCTACTCCAATGTGGCTCATATAGTCAAGGATACCAAGGTGACCAAAGTTAGAAACAAAACAGTGTTGTTTGATGGGAGATCGTTAAATGAGTATTTGGGGTTCCGTGATGAAGACGAGTCTCTGTATTTGGCAAAGTTGGCAATGGGAGAGGATGTCCGCCCCTTGGTTGGCCCAGTACTTGGCAATCCCAGGTACTGTGCCGGAGTGGTTGCAAGATGGAAAGAAGATATTCAGGAAGACATTCAGTTTTGAGGCTCGAGGGTGGTTGACCTTTGTATGCAGTCGGCTTGACCCTTCTACTCATGACCAGACAATTCCACTTACCCGAGCTGTTCTGGTTGCATCTATCATGGTTGGGTACCCGATCAACGTGGGCAATGTGATGTCCCGTGTGATCTCTGCGGTGGGGCAAGAGCATGACAGGAATTATCCTTTTCCAAATACCCTATCGATGTATTTCCGGGATCTAGAGGTGGAGAAGAGGAGATATGATGTCAAGACAAAGCCGGTAGCTCCTTACTCTTGGTACAGCATGCAGGGTCTAGACAACCCTAAATCCAAGAACTACAAGCCACCTTCCTCTGCCCCAACTGGCCAGTCTGAGGAGCCAGTTGCGGTAGAGCCTTCTGCCGAGCCTTCTGCTACACCTGCTGCCACTACAGTTGGGGACTTGCCTCCAGGACCTTCTTCTTCTGATGGTCCCAGTACTTCCACAGGCCCGAGTGTGCCATCTTCCAGGACTCATCCATTCACTGCCCATCAGCTGAGTCAGACTCTGGCTAGCCTGAACAACTGGATGTCAGCAGCGACATCCAAGTTGTCCACCTTGTCTTCCACTATTCAGACCCAGGCAGCACCTCAGCCAGTTCAGATTCCTCAGTCCATTAAGGATACCTTGAAGCAGCTCCTGGAGAACCAGGAAAAGATTTTGAAGACTCAGGCTACCCTATCTGCAGCAGTGGAGTCACATGGCAAGGCTCTGAAGGAGCTTGCCAAGGAGCACAGAAAGATACGGAGGTCACGGGCTTCAAAAAAGTCTGTGAAAGAGCTGCGGAAAGATGTGGACAAGCTATTGGCAGATCAGATGCCTTTAGACTTGTTATTTGGAGATCCAGCCCCTCCAGCAGCACCAGTGCCACAGCCAGAGCAGGAGCAGGTACCCAGGCAGCCTAGGAAGAAGAGGAAGCTCCCTAGCACAGCGGATGCAGTTATTGAGGTGGCAGTCCCACAAGAGGCCTCATCCACTTTGCCTCAGGATGCACCTGTCATACAGCCGGTCCAGGAGCACGCTCCAGTCCCAGCAGTTGAGCAGCAGGAGGCCGGGAGCCAGTCTGAGGCTCCCGCACATACGGAGGACTTGGGGACCACATCTGACTCCATGCAGATGGACCAGGCTTAGGGAGCCTCGATATCCTTTGCTATGACTTTCTTTTTGTTTGATGCTTATTTTGGTAGTTGGCATTGGGGACAATGCCAACTCTTATTTGTGGGGGTGCGCCCTACTTTTTTATTGACTATCTGGATGATTGTACATATTTGACTCAGTTTTTATTCCTTTTGCTTGATTTGCTATTTGGTATGTAAATAACTTTACATTCAGTACCTTTTATTTTCTATTTTGGTTTGTATATAAAGTTAAGTTACATTTTGTATAAATTCATCCCTCGTTTGTATATTCTAACTCCCCAATGTAAATATTCATTCTAGTTTCTTTTTCCCAAAAATTTTTTGTTTTTAGCTTTATAGTTAGGCTCGTAGCCTTTTGTTTTGTTTTTGACGTTTCCAATAAGCCCTTGGTTTTCTTAAGGCCACGGTTCTTTCCAAGGGTGGAATATTGTGTGAACCGGGTGGCTCTTCCCGATGATGGATGGAGTGAGTACCTTCTTAAGGTTTTGAGTCCGTTTCTTTGATTTTTCTTTTGTTTTTGATAGTGGTAGTTAAGGGCACCTCAAGCAAAGCTTCACTTGGGCCTAGCACATTTGCCTTTGATCCCATGGTCAAAGACATAATATTGTGTTTAGGATGGTGAAGGTCGTGGCCTTGAGACTCTTGCGTTGACCAAAAATCATCATGTGGTCTTTTCGGACCATTGTGTGCTTAAATCGTAACTAAGGTCGTTGTGGGCCCTCGACTCGATGTTTTTAGAAATCCCTTAGTCTGTGTGGTGAGGAATCTAATTGTGAGTCCAAGTCCGAGCCAATGGTCTAGAACTTGCCCTGAATGTCTGTTGAGGCGAAATCCTAGGTGAAATTTGACTTGAGAAGTGATTATAGGCTCTCCTTGATCCGAATGTTAAGCTGAACAAATCCATAGCCTACCAAAAAGATGATCCCTAGTTAACCCTTTTGATCCTTAAACCTTTTCTTTCAAGAATCAATGCTACAAGCCTATACCCGTTCTAAATGATTACCCTCTCTCGGCACCCAAATCTTCCCTTGAGTAATGGCAAATGTCTAAGTTTAGGGGGAGACAAGAAAGGAAATAAAATGGTAGAAAGGTACAAAAGCAAAAGAAAAGGGAAGTCAATGAAAAAGCAAGAAAAGAAAAATATAAAAAGAAAGTTCAAAGTGAACAAGAATAAAAAGGGTGTCAAAGGAAACAAAAGTGAAAAGAAAAAGGTGTGGAAAAAGTAAAAAAGGAGAAATGTTTTGAATTGCATAAGAAAGAGTGACAATGTGTCTCTCTAACCCCTTGTAAAGAAGTGAAATACTCAAAAGAGTCAAAAGATTTGTGCCATAATGAATCAAAAGAAGTGCTTAAGGGAAGATTGAACCCATTTGAATAAAAACATGTCCTACCCTTACCCAAAAGCCTTCATGATGACTCCACAAAAGCCCTATAGGATCTTGAGTTGAAGAAAACCTACATTAGTGGATACTTACATAAGGGGCAAGCATATGGTACGTAAAGCCAGACATGTGACCTTCTTCTTGAGAGAGATGAGTGAAACTCCATCAACCTCGATTTGTGTGTTAATACTCTAAAAGGTGAGGTTCACTTAGGGAGAGTTGAGGACGTGTGAGTTTGGGTTCCACAATGACCAAAGTAATTGAGACAAGCTCTTTGATGAAATGTGTCAACTCTTGATGCTCTTGCGTCACACTTGATCCATGGTATTTCAAAAGTTGAATGTGTTAATGATGCATTCGTATTGAGGGCAATTGTTAGTCCCAATTGATGCTTGTTGAGATTTCCTTAGGATGGCTGGAGTTATGTGGATTTTCCTTTAAGGGGTGGGTCTTATTTTGTTTTCTTGAGGACAAGCAAAGGCTTAAGTTTGGGGGAGTTGATAAGTTAGGATTTTAATGTGTTTTATACCCCTACTTGCCTACGCTTTGGTCATAAATTGATACAAAATAGTCCCAAAATGCTCACAAGTTGTACTTGATTGCAGGTTTGATCGACATAGCGACGAAAGTCAAATATCAGCTCATAAAGGAGTGAAACCTGCTCAAGTGTCAAAGATCAAGGAAGTTGAGGAAAAGAGGCCCTAGTGCGGACCGCGCAACTATGAACGCGGCCGCACTAGGAGGTTCAGAGAATGGCAAAATTCAAGGGGAGGCTACACGGCCGCGGTCAATCCAACGCGGTCCGCGGTCAGGCTCCGCGGCCGCGCTGCACTTTTACGCGGTCCGCGGAGCAGAGATTCAGAGAAACTATTTTTGACCCTTTCCAAGCAATGCGGCCCACGCTCAACTCTGTGCGGCCGCACCAATTTCCACCGCGGCCGTGCTACATTTTTACGCGGTCCGCGGTCCTCAACTTCAGAGAAGTAGAATCCAAGAGTTCAAGAGCTAGTGCGGCCGCGGTCATGTTTGCGCGGTCCGCGCTGACCCCGCAGGGATATTTTTGTCCAATTTTTCCAGCCCAGTATAAATAGAACCTTTTTCTGTTTTAGGTGAAGTTTTGTTTTTCTGAAGCTGCTGAGCTCGTGAGAACGCCTAGTTTAGCCATTTTTGGCATTCTTACTCTTCAATATTGTATTTTCTTCCTTGCAATTAATTAATATGTTTACTTCTTCATCTATTTCTTTAATTTTTGCATCTAGCATGAGTAGCTAAACCCACCAGCTAGGGTTGTGGCTCAACCCTAGTGTGGGTAATTGATGGGTGTTGCCATCTAAGGTTAGGTTGATATTGGGTGTTTGCTATTTGGGTTAATTTTAGGTTTTAATTAAGGATTAGTGGTTGCAAACACTGATTCTAGCTTAGTGGGTTCAACTCTTCTTGAGAAAGAGAGTCTATAACCCCAAAATTGACCCAACAAGGAATTGGGATGGACCCATGAGAAATGGTAGTCCCAATTAACAGGTTAAACCTCGAGAGAGTAATCACCCTACTTGAACCCTAGTTGCTTGGTCTAATTAGCCTACCCAATTGGTCTTGAGAGAGTCAATTGGGCAAAATCACTCTCTCTACCGAGAGGTGTGAGAGTGGGTACAATTATGCAACGGTTATAGCATAAGCCCAAATATGTCAATCTATCCTTAGTAGCATCTACCCGTTAATTAGCCACCTAGGAAATGCCACGACCCTAGTGCCTTTCTCTATATTAATCACAACTTAGCAATATTCATGTAGCATAATTTAGCTTCAATCATTAGCCTTATAATAGTAGATATAAAAATCAAAACCAAGGATGTTTGAAGTGGTATTAGAAGCACAACTGCAATTCCAGACTAAACAGACAATACAACTCCATTACTAGCTCCCTGTGGAAATTCGATCCCGAACCACTATTCGGGTAAAAGCTGTTGCGACCCGCTCTTCCTACCTTGGTGTAGTGTTGAGTTGGCAGCGATCATGCGGTCAAATCTTTCAAAAATGCTTCCCACGGAGTATTCAAACGGGCAAAAATTGCTCGTATCCTCACTTTATCTTTGCACGAAACTCTTCGTGTTTCCGAGCAAAGAGGGGCAGCTGTGAGCACGTGATTTTTGCCCTATATGAATCACTCCCATAAATTCAAAACAAAATAATTTCTCCATTGTGTGTAATTTTTTTTTTGGATTTTTTGTGGCATTTTCTGTTATTGTTTGCATATTGTCTGTGCATGTTTATTTTCTTTTGATGAAAAATACAAAAAAATATGTTGCATTTGCATTTAGGATTTAAGTCTACATTTTAGTATTAATTAACAAATTAGTTATTTTAAGAAAATAGAAAAATCACAAAAATTGTTTATTCTCGCATCTTTTATTTATAATTTTGAATTTTGGTTATTTTTCATTCAATTTGGTTTTAATTAATTATGATAATTATTAGTTAATTAATTCAATGTGATAGGAGTAATTTGATTTAGGAATTTGTATAGGTTTTATTTAGGTTTTTAATTTTAGTTTTGAAAACAAAAAAAAAGAAAAGAATTTTGGAGAAAAATGAATTAAAAAAGAAAAGGGATGAAATGAGAAGAGGAAAATCGTTTGGGCTATTTTATCTTAACTTCCACAAGCCCAATGCCAGTACCCGCCCAAGCCTAGCAAAAACCCGGTCCAGTTTTGTTTTAAAAAAATCAAAACGTCATCGTTTGGAGTTCTTGGCTTTGGAATGATCTCAGCCTTTCATTTTAGCTCATCCAACGATGGAAATTGTTTCTTTGATTTTCGTTAAAGATGTCCTAAGAACCTACGAAACACCTCAGTCCAAACAGACCCCCCCCCCCCCCCCTATCTCATCATCTTTCTCAAACTCAGAGACCAAGAACCCTAAGAGCCGCCACCCTTCCCCACCGCTCCAAGCCCGGCGGCACCACCACCAATCAGCCCCAAATCAACACCTTGGAACCCTCTTCATCTCCCCATCCCAAATATCTAACCCTTTACCCTCGAATCAACTTTGAACTCTTCGAATCATAAATCCGAGTTTGCCCCCAAAAGTTCAAAGTCAGTTTTCGTCGAACCTGTGACATGCACGATCATGGAGTGCTATTATTTCAAGTTTTGAAGTTTGGACTCGACTAAACTGATGTCGTTTAGTTGTTCTTGGCAAAGAACAAGCGATCGACATTAGTTTGATTAAGTCATTGGTCTCCGATAGGTTTCGAGCGTTGATTTGGTATGTTCCTCCTCCCCTTTTGTTTGGTCTGGTCGAAATTCGTTTAGACCTTCTGAGTTCAAGTTGTGTTCCATCCTTTGTTCTATTTTCCTTTTCTTCTTCTCTTCTTCTTCTTTGTGAAAGCTTGACTATCTGATATCTTTAGTCCGTTTCTTCAACCCTGTTTTGTTTATCTAGTTCCTTTGTGTTAATAGCATAATTATTGTTTCATCATCTGTTTAGTCACCTAGCTAATACAATTAGGCCCTTAACTTAGCTAAATTCCTGTTGTATGTTTAATTTAATTAGTTCATCCACTTTCTTGTGTTTTGATTGCATTTTAAAGGTGGTTTCTTATCTTGGGAATTTTGGGTCAGTTCTTAATTTGGGGATCCCTGATTGTCTTTAATTGGTTCTGAAAATCAAAAAGCCCAAGTGGGATCTAACTTGGGTTTGCAGACCCACACCAATTTGGTTGGGCCAATTCGGCCAACGTTAGGAAGGGTAATTAACAAGGGTGTGAGTGGTATTTTGGGTAGTCTATCTTAGGGAATTTGGGATAACAACCTTAAGAAACTTCTAGGAAAGGGGGTTTGGGCTTGTTTTGAAAGTCTAAAATTTATATTAGGGGTGCCTAAGAAAAATTGAATACATGAAAAGGGGTAAAGCGCAAAAAGCCGAACCCTTAAGGCTGCCCTAATGCCTTGCCTATAAAGGCATCATAACTTGACACTCAAGTGAGAACTGAAGGGATTTTAAGAGATAAAAATTCTAAAAAGAAAACAAAAACGGCTGGGGTCCTAAGAACTCTGTAGAAACAATACTGAATTTTCTGCATTTTGTTGGTTCAATTTGGTTTTGATTTGGCTTTCACACTCCTCAAGTTAGAACTCTTTAAAGATCTCTGATTCATTTGGGAATTAAAGAATGGTTTGAAAGCTGCTTTGGTTCAGGGTTTTTGGGTTGAAATCATTGTTGTTCAGTTCCAATTTTACTGGTTTGAGCTGCTGATCTTTGAGGTATTGTTGCATTGACTGCTGCTGCTTGATTGCTGATTCTTCATCTCGTTTGTTTTCTTTGTTCATTTCTAGGTGTTCTTCAATCATATGGATGTCATTTGATGTGTAACTCGAAGTATGGGTTTGAAAATAAGATGAAATTTGATGCTGTGTTATCTGAATCATCTTTTCTTCTTTCAATTTCATGATTGACGTGTAATACTTGGTTTGAGAAAGATATTAATGGGTTTATTTATCTAGGAATGAGTTGTAATTGAAATCTAAATCATGTTAGTTAGTACATGTTGTTCTCTCTTATGATTTTGTCAACATATTTTGTTACTAGTATTGAATCTTGGCCTTGTGTGCTTATCTTTACTTTTACCGTTGAGTCTGGTTCTGTATTAGTAGGGGAATCAAGAGTGTAGTTCTTTTGGTTTGTATAAGTTGGATGATCCTGCATTGTTAAGAGTTAGAAATTTTTCAGTTGGACCCTTAGCTGGGTTCTGCTCTGAGTCTATTTGCATAGAATGTGTTGTATTTGATTTCTTATTGCTTTGCTAGGAAGCTGTTAATGTCAAGTTGTTAATAATGGGGGATTTAAGGTGAGGGAAATGGGGTGTACAGAAACATATGCCAACATATGCATGCTGAATATAAAAATTGTGATAGTATGCAGGTTATTAAATAGCTTATGTGTAAGGAATTGTAAGCGCAACATGGACATTTCAATTGATTTATTGTAGGTGTTTGTTTGTTTTGAATGATCAATGGTGCACAGTTTTTAATGCTGAAATCCAGTAGCTTATGTGTGGTTTGACTTCATAGCGTCCATTTGGAGCACAATTTCTATAATTGAATTGGTTTGGCCTCACAGGGATTCGATCCTGAGTCCCCGCTTTTCAGTCGCGCCTTGTTTTCGAATTGGGCCCTCTACTTGGGCTCAAACGGAATTTGTCACGGAGCTTTTAGTATTACATCGTGGTAACTTTTTGGGCCATGGGGACTCATGTTCAGTCAAGCCCCAATTTCTGAAACAAAAGAAAAAATGAAGTAGGTTTCACTTAGTCTTAGCCCTTTAGATTCACAAGTTGAATTCAGCTTAGTATAAGAGCAGCTATGATTCCTTTAGCCTTACTTAATTAGTAGATCCTTGTAGTAAATTTGAGGTGCGCCACGAAACAAAAATTAGATAACCAGTGGCCCTCGCTTAATTAACATTCTTATCCTTAGAAATCGAGGCGCGCCATTTAGCGAATCTCGCATGGCCCTCGCAAAGTTAAAAACGCGTAGTTGCTTTAGGCGCGTAATCTTAAAGTTACCTTCCTAAACTCGGGTGCATTTTATGTGACCCAAATCCAAATCTCAACAATGTTGAATAAAATGTGTTTCGGATTGCGGGTGCATTTCATGTGGCGCGGTCCAAAGACATGTTTTAGACGACGTTGAAGTCTTCCTTAAAATAATTAAAAGCGGTTTAAAGTTAAAATGCACATAGGTGTAAAAGTGATTTGAAATCAGATAATAGGCCAATTATAACAGTTGAGCGACCGTGCTAGAACCACAGAACTCGGGAATGCCTAACACCTTCTCCCGGGTTAACAGAATTCCTTACCCGGATTTCTGTGTTCGGGGACTGTAAAACAGAGTCAATCTTTTCCTCGATTAGGGATTCTACGCCGGTGACTTGGGACACCATAAATTATCCCAAGTGGCGACTTTGAATTTAATGAAAATAATCCCGTTTCAATGGTCACTTTAATTGGACAAACTCCCTTATACCCTTCCCGGGGGTTTAGGTAAAAAAGGAGGTGTGACACGTTGTATCTTTCATGCCTTGGTGATGGTTTCTATTTGTTGTGTAACGTTTGTGGAAGGAATTGTGACCTAGGAACATAGAGGAGCGTTGGCTCGAGTTGTGAAGTGAATTGTGAAAGTATAAGTGATAATTGAACCTTTAGAGCATTGGCTCAAGTTTTGAAGTGAATTGTGAAGTAAAAGTGAGAAAGAGAAGAGATTAATGTTTCCCCCTTGTAGGGCTATTGTTGCGTATCTCCCTTGCCGGGATGTTGACGTTATTGATGTTGCTCCCTTGCTGGGACATAATTGTTGAATTGTTGCTCCCTTGCCGGGACTTAATTGTTGAATTGTTGTTCCCTTGCCAGGACTAAATTGTTGAATTGTTGTTCCCTTACCGGGATTCTTATTATAATTTCATTTATTCCCTTGCCCTATTGTTTGTGATTGTTTTTTTGAGGGAAGAGTGTAAAGCACGAAGGGTGATGCCGTGCATTATTTTTGTGAGGAAAGAGTGTAAAGCACGAAGGGTGATGCCGTGTATGATTGTGAGGAAAGAGTGTAAAGCACGAAGGGTGATGTCGTGCCGCACGATGTACCATTCCCTGCCGATTATATTGATTATATGGTGAGGAAAGAGAGTAAAAGTACAAAGGGTGATGCCGAGCACGTTTTCATTACTTGATTGTTTTGGCAAGGACAAGAGTAAAAGCACGAAGGGTGATGCCGTGCAATTATTGATTTTTGGTTCTTTTATTGATATCTGAGATATATTGTTTCTTACATTTACCTATTGTCTTTCTATTCGGAATTGATTTTTCCCACGCAGCATGCTCCCCCTCCCATATTCGACTTTTTATTTCTGTACTTCTTTTCCGCTGTATATATTTGAATTGCACAGGTTTATTTGGTAGTCTGGTCCTAACATCGTCACTACTTCGCCGAGGTTAGGCTAGGCACTTACCAGCACACGGGGTCGGTTGTGCTGATACTATACTCTGCACTATGTGCAGATCCTAGAGTAGCTCTTGGACCGTAGTTTGGAGGCTACCTTCAGTCCACGCGGAGATCCAAGGTAGACCTACAGGCGTCCGCAGGCCCTGGCGTCTCCTCTATCACTTATTTTCTGTTTCATCTCTTTGATTCTGAGACAATATATCTTTTATTTTCAGACTTCTGTATTTAGCACTCTTAGATCGTCTGTGACACTGTGACACCAGTTCTTGGTGGTTAAGGCTTAATCGGTTGTAATAGCTACATGTTTAGATATTTTATTGCTTTCTTTCGCTTATTCTAAATTTTTCATTGTTTACACGTTATTGCTTTATAATTGTTAAAAGGAAATAATTGGATAATGAAGTAATTAGTTCAAGGAATTGGCTTGCCTAGCTCACATTAGTAGGCGCCATCACGACTCCCGAGGGTGGAAAATCCGGGTCGTGACAGTTGGTATCAGAGCTCTAGGATTCATGGGTCTCACAGTTCACAAACAAGCTTAGTACAGTCTGAGGGATCGGTACGGAGACGTCTGTATTTATCCCCAGAGGCTACAGAGTTAGGAAAATTTGACATCTTTTCTTTCCTGTCGTGCGGTTTGGTTTCTCAATACTGATTGAATTTCTACTCTGTTCTCTTGCAAATACCGAGAACGTGTGCTTCCTCATCCGCTGACCAGCAGCCCGAGCCCCCAGCGGCAGCTTCCACGAGGGGCAGAAGGCGAGGCCGAGGCTGTGCTAGAGGCCGAGGTAAGGGCAGAGCTCAGCTTAGAGTAGCAGCACCATTAGCGGAGCCTCAGGTTGACATTGATGATGAGGTTCCAACCCCAGCAGCTCCATTGGGCCCAGCTCAGGTCCTAGAGGGGTATATTGCTACCCTAGTACTCCAGGATGCTCTGTTCCGTCTAGTGGGCCTTATGGAGAGTGTCACCCGGGCAGGCTTGCTTCCTGTAGCACCAGCCGTCTCTCAGGCTGGAGCAGGAGTCCAGACTCCTGCTACTCGCACTCCGAAGCAAGTAGCTCCCCAGTTTTAGACTCCAGCAGTTCAGCCAGTTAGAGCAGTTCAGCCGGGTGTGGTAGCCCAGGACGGTGATAGAGAAGCTATGTCTGCCGATGCTTTGTGGAGATTGGACAGGTTCACCAAGCTCTTCACTACTACTTTCAGCGGTGCATCTTCTAAGCATCCCCAGGATTATCTAGACAGCTGTCATGAGGTTCTCAGGGACATGGGGATAGTTTAGACCAATGGGGTTGATTTTGCTACTTTCTGCTTGTCTGGATCCGCCAAGACTTGGTGGAGAGATTATTGCTTGGCTAGACCAGCCGGATCACCAGCCTTGACTTGGGAGCAGTTTACGCAGCTATTTCTGGAGAAGTTTCTCCCTATCACTCAGAGAGAGGCCTATCGGAGGCAGTTTGAGCGTCTCCAGCAGGGTTCTATGACCGTTACCCAGTATGAGACCAGATTCATCGACTTGGCTCGTCATGCTCTTATCATACTTCCAACCGAGAGAGAGAGAGAGAGGGTGAGGAGGTTCATTGATGGACTTATTCAGCCGATTCGTCTTCATATGGCTAGGGAGACTGGGAGTGAGATATCTTTCCAAGAGGCGGCCAATAAGGCCTAGAGAGTTGAGATGGTTATATCATAGTGAGGTGGTCATGGGTCCGACAAGAGGCCTCGTCATTCAGGCCTATTTAGTGGTACTTTATCTGGAGGTAGGGATTCGTATGTAGAGGCCATCCTCCTAGGCCTTTTTAGTCGGCACTTCAGGTTTCTCACGGTGCTTCAGGTGGCCGTGGTCCTCAGATGTAGCATTCTGATCAAGAGTCCTACAGTGCACCACCAGCTCCCATCAGTGCACCGCCGCTTCAGAGTTTTCAGGGTGGTCATTCCGGTCTTCAGGGTCAGCAGTCTCAGCAGCCGAGGGCTTGTTACACTTGTGGTGATATGGATCACATTGCTAGCTTTTGCCCTCGAGCACCGAGTATCTCTCAGCATCAGGGTTCCCGTGCCATGGTTCAGGCACCAAGTGTTCCACAGCCCGCCCAGCCAGCTAGAGGTGGGGGTAGAGGTGCTAGAGGTGGAGGTAGAGGTATTAGAGGTGGAGCTCAGGCCGCTAGAGGTGGAGGCACGCCAACAGCCGGTCGTCCCAGAGATGTGGTTCAGGGTGGTGGGGCCCAGCCCCGATGTTATGCTCTTCCAGCCAGGCCTGAGGCTAAGGCTTCCGATGCGGTTATTACAGGTATTATTCTGGTTTGTAGCAGAGATGCTTCTAGTTTTATTTGATCCAAGGTCTACATACTCCTATGTGTTATCTTATTTTGCACCGTATCTGGTCATGCCTAATGATTCTTTGAGTGCTCCTGTTTATGTGTCTATGCCGGTGGGTGATTCTATTATGGTAGATCGAGTCCATCGTTTGTGTGTAGTTGTGATTGGGGGTCTTGAGACTCGTGTAGATTTGCTTCTTCTAGACATGGTTGATTTCGATGTCATATTAGGGATGGACTGGTTATCACCTTATCACGCAATCTTGGACTGTCATGCCAAGACTGTGACCTTAGCCTTGCCGAGTTTACCTCGTTTAGAGTGGAGGGGGACTCCTGGTCATTCTACCCGTAGTGTTATCTCTTTTGTGAAGGCTCGGCGTATGGTCGGGAAGGGGTGTTTGGCCTATTTGGCCTATGTTCGTGATTCTAGTGCTGAGGTTCCTTCTATTGAGTCTGTGCCCGTTGTTCGTGAGTTTCTTGAGGTATTCCCTTCAGACCTGCCAGGTATGCCACCTGACAGGGATATTGACTTTTGCATTGATTTGTCCGGCACTCAGCCATTTCTATCCGGCCGTATCGTATGGCCCCGCCTGAGTTTGAAAGAGTTGAAGAGCAGTTGCAAGACTTGCTGAGAAGGGTTTCATTAGACCGACGTGTTTCGCCTTGGGTGCGCCGGTTGTTGTTTTGTTGAGAAGAAGGACGGATCGATGAGAATGTGTATTGATTACCAGCAGTTGAATAAGGTTACAATCAAGAATAAGTATTCATTGCCGAGGATTAATGATTTGTTTTATCAGCTTCAGGGCTAAGGTATTTTCGAATATTGACTTGAGATCTGGCTACCATCAGTTGAGGATTAGGGCATCTGATGTCCCTAAGATAGCTTTCCCGCACTCGGTACGGGCAATATGAGTTCTTGGTGATGTCATTCGGCTTGGCAAATGCCCCAGCAGCTTTTTGGATTTGATGAACCGAGTGTTCAGGCCTTACTGGGATTCATTCTGTGATAGTGTTCATTGATGATATTTTGATTATAATTCCCGTAGCCTGGAGGACACGAGCAGCATCTTAGAGTGGTTCTTACAGACTTGGAGTGATGTTAGTTGTACGCTAAGTTTTCGAAGTGTGAGTTTTGGTCTGAGTTTGGTTGCATTCCTGGGTCATGATGTGTCAGCACCGAGGGTATTCGTTGATCCGAAAAAAGATTGAGGCAGTCAAAAACTAGCCTGGACTAGCATCAGTTCAGAGATCCGGAGTTTTTTGGGTTTTGGCAGGCTATTATCGTCGGTTTGTAGAGGGGTTTTTCATATGTCGTAGCCCCGATGACCAGGTTTGACCCAGAAGGGTGCCCAGTTCAGATGGTCGGATGAGTGTGAGGCGAGCTCTTCAGAAGCTCAAGACAGCTGTCTGACTACGGCACCAGTGTTGGTTTGCCCACAGGTTCAGCGCCATATAACAGTTTATTGTGGATGCATCTCGTATTGGGCTTGGTGTGGTGTTGATGCAGGATTGGGTAAGGTCATTGCCTATACTTCACGGCATTGAAGATTCATAGAAGAACTATCCAGTTCACGATTTGGAGCTAGCAGGCCATTGTTCACGCGTTGAAGATCTGGAGGCATCTCTCTGTATGGCGTGGCATGTGAGGTGTTCACGGATCACAAGCATCTGCAAGTATTTGATCAGCAGAAGGAGTTGAATTTGAGGAGAGAAGGTGGTTGGAAGTTGTTTGAAAAGACTATGATATCACCCATCTTATATCATCCCGGAAAGGCCAATGTGGTGGTCGATGCCTTGAGTAGGAAGTCAGCCGAGTATGGGTAGTCTAGCTTATATTACCGGTCAATGAGAGACCGCTTGCTTTGGATGTTCAGGCTTTGGCCAATCAGTTCGTGAGGTTGGATGTTTCTGAGCCCAGCCGTGTTTTAGCTTGCACAGTCGCTCGTTCTTCATTATGGAGCGTGTCCGAGGATCGGCAATAGAGGATCCCATTTGTGTGTCCTTAAGACACGGTGCAGACGGAGGTGCAAGCAGGTTACCTTAAGCGGGGTGGTATGGAGTTTTGAGATTGCAGGGTCGAGTTTGTGTGCCTAATGTGGATGGTCTTCGAGAGTTAATTTTAGAGGATGGCCGCTAAGATGTTATCAGGATTTTGCGACAGCATTATTGGTGGAGGAGAATGAAAGACGGATATCGTTGCATATGTGGTCTGGTGGTTATGAAATTTCAGCAGAGTAAAATCGAGCATCAGAGCTTTGGTGGGTTTTTCCAGAAGATTGAGATCCTCAAGTGGAGTTGGGATGTATTACTATCCGACTTTGTTACTGTCGACACCCATGGACCTCAAAAGAAGTTCGATTGCAATATGGGTACATTGTTGATAGGCTGGACCAAGTCAGCACATTTAATTCCGTATGGCAGTTTCCTTATTCTTCCGAGAGATTAGCTGAGATCTACATCTGGGAGATTGTTCGTCCTTACATGTGTGCCCGTGTCTATCATTTCGGGATTGAGGTATACAGTTGTACCTCACATTTCTGGAAAGCAGTTAAGCGAGAAGGTTGGGCCAGGGTTGAGTAGCACAGCGTTTCATCCTCAGACGGACGGGCAGTCGAGCGCTATTCAAATTTTGGAGAGAGTTACTCCGAATTGTGTTATTGATTCGGAGGCTCGTGGAGTCAGTTTTTTAACTTTAGCATAGTTTTGCTACAACAACAGTACTAGTCAGCGTAACCCAGATGGCTCCTTATGAGGCTTTGTATGGTAGGCGGTGTTGGTCGCCGGTTGGAATGGTTTGAGCCGGGAGAGGCTCGATTGTTGGGTAGCCGGATCCTGGTTCAGGATTATTCAGGATAGGCTTCGTACAGCTCTGTCCGGGCAAAATAGTATGCCTACCGCAAGGTTTGAGATTTGGCTTTCATTGATCGGTGAGCGGGTATTGCTTCGAGTGTCGCCTATGAAGGGCGTGATGAAGAATTTGGGAAGAAGGGCAAGCTTAGCCCTAGATTTTATTGGCTCCGTTTGAGATTCTTGATCGAGTGGGAGAGGTGGCTTATAGACTTGCGTTGGCCGCGGGCTTAGCAACTGTGCATTCCTGTGTTTCATGTGTCCATGCTTCGAAAGTATCCGGCGGATCCATCCACGTGTTAGATTTCAGCACTGTCCAATTGGACAAGGACTTGTCTTATGAGGAGGAGCCAGTACTATTCTAGACCGGCAGATTCTCAGTTGAGATCGAAGAGTTTTCCTTCTGTTCGTGTTCATTGGAGTGTTTTGGTCCAGCCTGCTAAGGCATTAACCTGGTAGTCCGAGTCCATATGCGGAACCGTTATCTCCCATCTTTTCTCCAACTGGTACTTCTTTCTTTTCCGTTCGAGGATAAACGGTTTTTGTTTTAGAGGTGAGAACGTGATACCCAAAAGGTCATCACTTGTTTTTAAATTAAATTCTGCATTTCGAAGGCCTTAAAAACCTCTTTCACCATCATCCTCGATTTGCATCCAGTCCGGGGCGCGTAGGCGGAAAGCCTCTATGTGAAAATCTGTGAAAATGATAAATTTTGATTAAAAACGATTAATTTGACTTCGGTCATGTTTTGGGTAAACTGATGAACCGTGATTTGAATGGTCCCGGGAGGGTCCGTAGGAAAAGTGGGACTTGGGCGTATGCCGGAATTGATTCCGAGGTCCAAAGTCGAGAAATAAATTTTTGAAAGAATTATTTTCTGAAAAAATATAAAGGTTTTTTGAAAGTGAAATGTTATGTGAAACCTGTGGTATTCGGGCCCGATTTGATTCAAGAGCCCTTGTATAGTTTCAATATGATTTAATTGTGTTATCGTATTTGGTGAGACAAGCGAATCCATTGGAGTGATTCGGACCTTAAAATGCAAAATTTGATGTTTAAAGCAGTTTTGAGAAATTTATTGATCTTGAGGTTTAATTCGATGTTATGATGTTATTTTGGTGATTTGATTAACGAATAGTCCGTAGTATGTTTTTGAGGTTGTGTGTATGTTAAGTTTGGAGCCCCGAGGCTCGGGTGAGTTTTGGAATAGGCCACGAGTGGATTTTAGACTTCGAAAATTTGCAGATTTCTCAGTTGGTGCCTGCAGGCTTGCAATTTGCAAAGCCTGGCTCGCCAAAATGCGAGGAATTTTATCGCAAATGCGAATTCTCTCCAATGGGCCATAGGGCGTCGCAAATGCATCTCGCAAATGCGAGAGCGCCTTCTTAAATTCCGCAGCATAGCAGAGGAGTGGGGTTCGCATTGCGAACCCCTGTTCGCAAATTCCCACAATCTGAGACTGCAACTTATACTTAGACAGAATTTTACAAGCCATTTTCACATCTTTTCAAAACACAAACTCCCTAGGGCGATTTTTAAGAACAAATTTCTTCTTCCAAGTCGATTGTAAGTCACTTTTAACTCGTTCCTTCAATCATTACATCTTTTAACATGATTTCAACTTAAAATCAATGATTTTCATGGGAAATTGGGTGTTTTGGGGTAGAACCTAGGTTTTCAAAAAATGGGGAATTTGGACTTTGATTTGAGGTCCGATTTCAAAACAAATTATATATTTGAGTTTCGTATGGGAATGGGTAATGGGTTTTGGTTCGAACCTCGTGTTGACAGTGGCCTGGGGTGATTTAGATTTTGGGTAAAAACTTTGGAAAATTCATTTTTCATGCATTGGAATTGATTCATTTGCATATTGATGTAATTAAGTAACTTGTGACTAGATAGCCGCAATTGGTGGTGGAATCAAGGGTAAGGCTATAATTGAATTGTGAATTGTGTTCGTGGCATCGAGGTATGTTTTGGTCTAACTAGCTTGAATTAGAAGTCGAGTCCTATTTGCTATGTGTAATTGTTGAGTACGACGTATATGGCCTTTAGTTACGAGTATCTATACGTTGGTGTCTAGCATGCCCGTGAGTCTTTTATATTGTGATTATCATGATTTCGTCGTATCTTTCATGCCTTGGTGATGGTTTCTATTTGTTTGTAAATTTTGTGGAAGGAATTGTGACCTATGAACATTGAGGAGCGTGGCTTCGAGTTGTGGAAGTGAATTGTGAAAGTATAAGTGATTAATTGAACCTTTAACATTGGCTCGAGTTTGTAAGTGATTGTGAAGTAAAAAGTAAGAAAGAGAAGAGATTATTATGTTGCCCCCCTTGTCGGCCTAGTTGTTGCTTGTATTTGTTATGTTCTCCCTTGGCCGG
>NW_017673127.1:21966-92430 GCF_001879085.1 Nicotiana attenuata
GCCGTATCGTATGGCCCCGCCTGAGTTGAAAGAGTTGAAAGAGCAGTTGCAAGACTTGCTTGAGAAGGGTTTCATTAGACCGAGTGTTTCGCCTTGGGGTGCGCCGGTGTTGTTTGTTGAGAAGAAGGACGGATCGATGAGAATGTGTATTGATTACCAGCAGTTGAATAAGGTTACAATCAAGAATAAGTATTCATTGCCGAGGATTAATGATTTGTTTTATCAGCTTCAGGGTGCCAAGGTATTTTCGAATATTGACTTGAGATCTGGCTACCATCAGTTGAGGATTAGGGCATCTGATGTCCCTAAGATAGCTTTCCGCACTCGGTACGGGCAATATGAGTTCTTGGTGATGTCATTCGGGTTGGCAAATGCCCCAGCAGCTTTTATGGATTTGATGAACCGAGTGTTCAGGCCTTACTGGGATTCATTCGTGATAGTGTTCATTGATGATATTTTGATATATTCCCGTAGCCTGGAGGAGCACGAGCAGCATCTTAGAGTGGTTCTTCAGACTTGGAGTGATAGTTAGTTGTACGCTAAGTTTTCGAAGTGTGAGTTCTGGTTGAGTTTGGTTGCATTCCTGGGTCATGTTGTGTCAGCAGAGGGTATTCAGGTTGATCCGAAAAAGATTGAGGCAGTCAAAAACTAGCCTGGACTAGCATCAGTTACAGAGATCCGGAGTTTTTGGGGTTTGGCGGGCTACTATCGTCGGTTTTTAGAGGGGTTTTCATATATCGCAGCCCCGATGACCAGGTTAACCCAGAAGGGGGCCTAGTTCAGATGGTCGGGTGAGTGTGAGGCGAGCTTTCAGAAGCTCAAGACAGCTTTGACTACGGCACCAGTGTTGGTTTTGCCCACAGGTTCAGCGTCATATACAGTTTACTATGATGCATCTCGTATTGGGCTTGGTGTGGTGTTGATGCAGGATGGTAAGGTCATTGTCTATGCTTCACGGCAGTTGAAGATTCATGAGAAGAACTATCCGGTTCACGATTTGGAGCTAGCAGCCATTGTTCACGCGTTGAAGATCTGGAGGCATTATCTGTATGGCGTGGCATGTGAGGTGTTCACGGATCACAAGNGGGTGTTTTTGGGTAGAACCTACGTTTTTCAAAAAATGGGGATTTGGACTTTAATTTGAGGTCCGATTTCAAAACAAATTATATATTTGAGTTCGTATGGGAATGGGTAATCGGGTTATGGTTCGAACCTCGTGTTTTGACCATGTGGGCCTGGGGGCGATTTTAGACTTTTTGGGTAAAACTTTGGAAAATTCATTTTCATGCATTGGAATTGATTCATTTAGCATTTATTGATGTAATTAAGTAACTTGTTACTAGATACGAGCGAATTGGTGGTGGAATCAAGGGGTAAAGCTATAATTGAATTGTTAATTGTATTCGTGGCATCGAGGTAAGTGTTTGGTCTAACCTTAGCTTGAGGAATTAGGAGTCGAGTCCTAATTGCTATGTGGCAATTGTTGAGTACGACGTATAGGCTTAGTTACGAGTAGCTATACGTTGGTGTCTAGCATGCCCGTGAGTCTTTATATTGTGATTATCATGACTTCGTTGTATCTTTCATGCCTTGGTGATGGTTTCTATTTGTTGTGTAAAGTTTGTGGAAGGAATTGTGACCTATGAACATTGAGGAGCGTTGGCTCGAGTTGTGAAGTGAATTGTGAAAGTATAAGTGATAATTGAACCTTTAGAGCATTGGCTCGAGTTGTGAAGTGAATTGTGAAGTAAAAGTAAGAAAGAGAAGAGATCATTATGTTGCCCCCCTTGTCGGGCTATTGTTACTTTATTTGTTATCTCCCTTGCCGGGATGTTGACGTTATTGATGTTGCTCCCTTGCCGAGACTTAATTGTTGAATTGTTGCTCCCTTGCCGGGACTTGATTGTTGAATTGTTGTTCCCTAGCCGGGACTAATTATTGATTTGTGATTGTTTTTGTGAGGAAAGAGTGTAAAGCACAAAGGGCGATGCCGTGCATTATTTTTGTGAGGAAAGAGTGTAAAGCATGAAGGGTGATACCTTGTATGATTGTGAGGAAAGAGTGTAAAGCACGAAGGGTGATGTCGTGCCGCACGATGTACCATTCCGTGCCGATTATATTGATTATATGGTGAGGAAAGAGAGTAAAAGCACGAAGGGTGATGTCGTGCACGTTTTCATTACTTGATTGTTTTGGTGAGGGCAAGAGTAAAAGCATGAAGGGTGATGCGTGCATTTATTGATTTCTGGTTCTTTTATTGATATCTGAGATATATTGCTTCTTACATTTACTGTTGTCTTTCTATTCGGAATTGATATTTCCCCCGCAGCATGCTCCCCCTCCCATATTCGACTGTTTATTTCTGTACTTCCTTTCCGCTGTATATATTTGAATTGCACAGGTTTATTTCGTAGTCTGGTCCTAACCTCGTCACTACTTCGCTGAGGTTAGGCTAGGCACTTACCAGCACACGGGGTCGATTGTGCTGATACTGCACTCAGCACTATGTGCAGATCCTAGAGCAGCTCTTGGACCGTTGTTTGAGGCTACCTTCAGTCCACGCGGAGATCCAAGGTAGACCTACAGGCGTCCGCAGGCCCTGGCGTCTCCTCTATCACTTATTTCCTATTTCATCTCCTTGATTCTAAGACAGTATATCTTTTATTTTCAGACTTTGTATTTTGCACTCTTAGATCGTCTGTGACACTGTGACACCAGTTCTGGGTGGTTAAGGCTTAATCGGTTGTTATAGCTACATGTTCAGATATTTTATTGCTTTCTTTCTCTTATTCTAAGTTTTCCGTTGTTTACACGTTATTGCTTTATAATTGTTAAAAGGAAATAATTGGATAATGAAGTAATTAGTTCAAGGAATTGGCTTGCCTAGCTCACATTAGTAGGCGCCATCACGACTCCCGAGGGTGGGAAATCCGGGTCGTGACAGTTGGTATCAAAGCTCTAGGTTACATGGGTCTCACAGTTCACAGACAAGCTTAGTAGAGTCTGAGGGATCAGTACGGAGACGTCTGTATATATCCCCCAGAGGCTACAGAGTTAGGAAAATTTCACATCTTTTCTTTCTAGTCGTGCGGTTTGTTTTTCTCAATGCTGATTGAATTTCTATTCTATTCTCTCGCAGATGCCGAGAACGCGCGGTTCCTCATCCGCTGACCAGCAGCCCGAGCCCCCAGCGGCAGCTCCCACGAGGGGCAGAGGGCGAGTCCGAAGTCGTGCTAGAGGCCGAGGTAAGGGCAGAGCTCAGCCCAAAGCCGCAGCACCAGCAGCGGAGCCTCAGGTTGACTTTGATGATGAGGTTCCAGCCCCAGCAGCTCCGGTGGACCCAACTCAGGTCCCAGAGGGGTTTATTACTACCCCAGTACTCCAGGATGCTCTAGTCCATCTAGTGGGCCTTATGGAGAGTGTCACTCGGGCAGGCTTGCTTCCTGTAGCACCAGCCATCTCTCAGGCTGGAGGAGGAGTCTAGACTCCTGCTACTCGCACTCCGGAGCAGGTAGCTCCCCAGTTTCAGACTCCAGCAGTTCAGCCAGTTGGAGCAGTTAAGCCGAGTGTGGTAGCCCAGGCCGGTGATGGAGCAGCTATGTCTGTCGATGCTTTGTGGAGATTGGACAGGTTCACCAAGCTCTTCACTACTACTTTCAGCGGTGCATCTTCTAAGCATCCCCAGGATTATCTAGACAGCTGTCATGAGGTTCTCAGGGACATGGGGATAGTTTAGACCAATGGGGTTGATTTTGCTACTTTCTGCTAGTCTGGATCCGCCAAGACTTGGTGGAGAGATTAGTGCTTCGCTAGACCAGCCGGATCACCAGCCTTGACTTGGGAGCAGTTTACGCAGCTATTTCTGGAGAAGCTTCTCCCTATCACTCAGAGAGAGGCCTATCGGAGGCAGTTTGAGCGTCTCCAGCAGGGTTCTACCCAGTATGAGACCAAATTCATCGACTTGGCTCGTCATGCTCTTATCAACTTCCCACCGAGAGAGAGAGGGTGAGGAGGTCCATTGATGGACTTATTAAGCCGATTCGTCTTCAGATGGCTAGGGAGACTGGGAAAGAGATATCTTTCAAGGAGGCGGCCAGTGTGGCCCGGAGAGTTGAGATGGTTCTATCACAGGGAGGTGGTCATGGGTCCGACAAGAGGCCTCGTTATCCAGGCCGATTCGGTGGTTCCTCGTCTGGAGGTAGGGATTGTATGGTAGAGTCCATCCTCCTAGGCCTTTTCAGTCGGCAATTCAGGTTTCTCATGGTGCCTTAGGTGGTCGTGGTCCTCAAATGCAGCATTCTGATCAGCAGTCCTACAGTGCACGGTCCCATCAGTGCACCGCCGCTTCAAAGTTTTTGGGGTGGTCATTCCGATCGTCAGGGTCAGCAGTCTCAGCAGCCGAGGGCTTGTTACACTTGTGGTGATATGGATCACATTGCTAGGTTTTGCCCTCGAGCACCATGTAGCTCTCAGCATCAGGGTTCCCGTGCCATGGTTCAGGCACCGAGTGTTCCACAGCCCGCCCAGCTAGCTAGAGGTGGGGGTAAAGGTGCTAGAGGTGGAGGTAGAGGTATTAGAGGTGGAGCTCAGGCCGCTAGAGGTGGAGGCTAGTCAGCAGCCGGCCGTCCTAGAGATGTGGTTTAGGGTGGTTGGGCCCAGCCCCGATGTTATGCTCTTCCAGCCAGGCCCGAGGCTGAGGCTTCCGATGCGGTTATTACAGGTATTGTTCTGGTTTGTAGCAGAGATGCTTCGATTTTATTTGATCCAGGGTCTACATACTCCTATATGTCATCTTATTTTGCACCGTATCTGGTTATGCCTAGTGATTCTTCGAGTGCTCCTGTTTATGTGTCTAACCCGGTGGGTGATTCTATTGAGGTAGATCTAGTCGATCGTTCGTGTGTAGTTGTGATTGGGGGTCTTGAGACTCGTGTAGATTTGCTTCTTCTGGACATGGTTGATTTCGATGTCATATTAGGGATGGACTGGTTATCACCTTATCACGCTATCTTGGGTTGTCATGCCAAGACAGTGACCTTAGCTTTGCCGGGTTTACCTCGTTTAGAGTGGAGGGGGACTCCTGGTCATTCTACCCGTAGTGTTATCTCTTATGAAGGCTCGGCGTATGGTCGAGAAGGGGTGTTTGGCCTATTTGGGCTATGTTCGTGATTCTAGTGCTGAGGTTCCTTCTATTGAGTCCGTGCCCATTGTTCATGAGTTTCCTGAGGTATTCCCTTCAGACCTGCCAGTTATGCCACCCAACAGGGATATTGACTTTTGCATTGATTTGGTTCCGCGCACTCAGCCCATTTCTATCTCGCCGTATCGTATGGCCCCGCCTGAGTTGAAAGAGTTGAAAGAGCAGTTGCTAGACTTGCTTGAGAAGGGTTTCATTAGACCGAGTGTTTCGTCTTCGGGTGCGCCGGTGTTGTTTGTTAAGAAGAAGGACGGATCGATGAGAATTTGTATTGATTAGCGGCAGTTGAACAAGGTTACAATCAAGAATAAGTATCCATGGCCAAGGATTAATGATTTGTTTGATCAGCTTCAGGGTGCCAAGGTATTTTCGAAGATTGACTTGAGATCTGGCTACTATCAGTTGAGGATTAGGGCATCCGATGTCCCTAAGACAGCGTTCCGCACTCGGTACGGGCATTATGAGTTCTTGGTGATGTCATTTGGGTTGACAAATGCCCCAGCAACTTTTATGGATTTGATGAACCGAGTGTTCAGGCCTTACTTGGATTCATTCGTGATAGTCTTCATTGATGATATTTTGATATATTCTCGCAGCCGGGAGGAGCACGTGCAGCATCTTAGAGTGGTTCTTCAGACCTTGAGGGATAGTCAGTTGTACGCTAAATTTTCGAAGTGTGAGTTCTGGTTGAGTTCAGCTGCATTTCTGGTCATGTTGTGTCAGCAGAGGGTGTTGGCCCAAGTAAAGGTTAGTTTTGAAGACTGACAAAGGAACTCAGGATGAACAAGGTCCATCCCTCATGTGCACAAAAACGGGCAGATTCGAGCATGTGGGTTGCACGTGAAGGAGATAAGCTTAACTTGGTGTATTTAATATCTCCTGATCGAAAAGGTTGCATAATTGATAAGGAGAAGGACTCCTTAATCAAAGAGAACACTATCCAAGATAGGGAAGGAGTTAGAAGTTGAAATCAACTAGAACTCTTCCACCAAGGAAGAGTTGCATCAGAACTCTAGTTATTTCTTCATCTACTAACTCTATAAATTGCAAGATGTTCTCACATTATGGTTGTTGCACAAAACCGCAGAAGTTAAACATGAATTGAGAGCAAAATAGCAAGGCTTTTTGCAAGCAGTTCGTGTGTGATTCAAGTGTGCAAACCTGAAGCTACATGAACAAGATTGAAGAACCAACTCCATAAAGAGTTTTATGTGTCTTTCTTTATTTCTAGTTCAATTGTAGTAAGTGTTTTCATATTGTACCTTTCAGCTTTCATAGAAGCAATTGTAATAGGTATTTTGAGTATTCAAGTTAGAGTTAACTTGAAGTTGTCGCAGCAGTTAGAGGCTGGTTGCCACAACGGGATTCGAGTTTAATCCTTAGGTTTACAAGAGTTCTGTAAATGTTGTTTTGGCTTAGTAATTTTAGTAGAAGTTTGGGAAAATCCTACTAAGTAGTAGGTCGTGGTTTTTTCACCTTTTGAGCCAGGTGTTTTCCACATATAAATCTCTGCGTTCTTTATTTTCTGTATTTATTATTCCGCAAACAGCAGTAGTTAGTACATCTAGAAGAACCAGGTTCTTCTAGAGCGAAAATTGGGTACCACACAAATCACCCTCCCCCCCCCCCTCTTTTGTGGTATTGATGTTTAGAACATTAGAGGATATTCAGGTTGATCCGAAGAAGATTGAGGCATCCAAGAACTGGCCTAGACCAGCATCAGCTATAGAGATCCGGAGTTTCTTGGGTTTGGCAGGCTACTATCGTCGGTTAGTAGAGGGGTTTTCATATATCGCAGCCCCGATGACCAGGTTGACCCTGAAGGGTGCCCAGTTCAGATGGTCGGATGAGTGTGAGGCGAGCTTTCAGAAGCTCAAGACAGCTTTGACTACGGCACCAGTGTTGGTTTTGCCCACAGTTCAGGGCCATATACAGTTTATTGTGATGCAAGGTTTTGCCCATAGTTCAGGGCCATATACAGTTTATTGTGATGCATCTCGTATTGGGCTTGGTGCGGTGTTGATGCAGGATGGTAAGGTCATTGCCTATGCTTCACGGTAGTTGAAGATTCATGAGAAGAACTATCCGGTTCACGATTTGGAGCTAGCAGCCATTGTTCACGCGTTGAAGATCTGGAGGCATTATCTGTATGGCGTGGCATGTGAGGTGTTCACAGATCACAAGAGACTGCAGTATTTGTTCAAGCAGAAGGAGTTGAATTTGAGGCAGAGAAGGTGGTTGGAGATGTTGAAAGACTATGATATCACCATCTTATATCATCCGGGAAAGGCCAATGTGGTGGTCGATGCCTTGAGTAGGAAGTCAGCCAGTATGGGCAGTCTAGCTTATATTCCGGGCGATGAGAGATTGCTTGCTTTGGATGCTCAGGATTTGGCCAATCAATTTGTAAGGTTGGATGTTTTTGAGCCCAGCCGTATGTTAGCTTGCACAGTCGCTCGTTCTTCATTATTGGAGCGTATCCGAGATCGGCAGTATGAGGATCCCCATTTGTGTGTCCTTAGAGACACGGAGCAGCACGGAGGTGCCAAGCAGGTTACCGTAGGTGATGATGGAGTTTTGAGATTGCAGGGTCGAGTTTGTGTGCCTAATGTGGATGGTCTTCGAGAGTTGATTTTAGAGGAGGCCCATAGCTCCCGGTACTCTATTCATCCAGGCGCCGCTAAGATGTATCAGGATTTGCGACAGCATTATTGGTGGAGGAGAATGAAGAAGGATATCGCTGCATATGTGGCTCGGTGTTTGAATTGTCAGCAGGTTAAATACGAGCATCAGAGGCCTGGTAGTTTGTTCTAGAAGATTGAGATCCCTGAGTGGAAGTGGGAGCATATTACTATGGACTTTGTTACTGGACCCCCACGGACTCAGAAGAAGTTCGATGAAGTGTGGGTAATTGTTGATAGGCTGACTAAGTTAGCACGTTTCATTCCTGTGGCAGTTTCCTACTCTTCCGAGAGATTAGCTGAGACCTACATCCGGGAGATTGTTCGTCTTCATGGTGTGCCTGTATCTATCATTTCGGATCGAGGTATGCAGTTTACCTCACATTTTTGGAAAGTAGTTCAGCGAGAGTTGGGCACACGGGTTGAGTTGAGCACAACGTTTCATCCTCAGACGGACGGGCAGCCCGAGCGGACTATTCAAATTTTGGAGGATATGCTCCAAGCTTGTGTCATTGACTTCATAGGCTCGTGGGATCAGTTTTTGCCTTTAGCAGAGTTTTCCTACAACAACAGCTACCAGTTGAGTATCCAGATGGCTCCTTATGAGGCTTTGTATGGTAGGTGGTGTCGGTCGCCGGTTGGATGGTTTGAGCCGGGAGAGGCTCGGTTGTTGGGTACGGATCTGGTTCAGGATGCCTTGGACAAGGTCAGGATTATTCAGGATAGGCTTCGTACAGCTCAGTCCAGGCAAAAGAGCTATGCCGACCGCAAGGTTCAAGATTTGGCTTTCATGGTCGGTGAGCGGGTATTGCTTCGAGTGTCGCCTACGAAGGGCGTGATGAGATTTGGGAAGAAGGGCAAGCTTAGCCCTAGGTTCATTGGCCCGTTTGAGATTATTGATCGAGTGGGAGAGGTGGCTTATAGACTTGCGTTGCCGCTTTAGCAGCCGTGCATCCAGTGTTTCATGTGTCCATGCTTCGAAAGTATCACAGCGATCCATCCCACGTGTTAGATTTCAGCACTGTCCAGTTGGACATGGACTTGTCTTATGAGGAAGAGCCGGTAGCTACTCTAGACCGGCAGGTTCTTCAGTTGAGATCGAAGAGTTTTCCTTCTGTTCATGTTCAGTGGAGAGGTCAGCCTGCTGAGGCATCGACCTGGGAGTCCGAGTTCGATATGCGGAGCCGTTATCCCCATCTTTTCTCCGACTCAGGTACTTCTTTCTTCTGTCCGTTCGAGGATGACCGGTTGTTTTAGAGGTGGAGGATGTGATGACCCAAAAGGTCATCACTTGTTTTTAAACTAAATTCTGCTTTTCGAGGCCATAAAAACCTCTTTCAGCATCACCTCGATTTGTGTGCACTATCCGGGCGCGTAGCCGGAAAGCCTATATGTGAAAATCTATGAAAAATGATAAATTTTGACTATAAAATGAATTAATTTGAATTCAGTCAACGTTTTGGGTAAACGGCCCGGACCCGTGATTTGACGATCCCGGAGGGTCCGTAGGAAAATATGGGACTTGGGCGTATACCCGGAATCGAATTTCGAGGTTCCAAGCTCGAGAAATGAATTTTTGAAAGAAATTGTTTTCTGAAAAATATAAAGGTTTTTGAAAGTGAAATGTTATGTGAAACCTGTGGTATCGGGCCCGTATTATGGTTCCGGAGCCTGGTACATGTTCAATATGATTTATATGTGTTGTCGGTAAAGTTTGGTGAGAAACGGAATCCATTTGATGTGATTCGGACCTTAAATGCAAAATTTGACGTTTAAAGAAGTTTTGAGAAATTTCATTGATCTTGAGGTTTAATTCGATGTTCATGACGTTATTTTGGTGATTTGATTACACGAATAAGTCTGTAGTATGTTTTTGAGGTTGTGTGTATGTTTGGTTCGGATCCCCTAGGGCTCGGGTGAGTTTTGGATAGGCCACGGAGTGGATTTTAGACTTGGAAAATTGCAGATCTCTCAGCTGGTGTGTTCAGGCCTACAGGCTTCGCATTTGTGAAGCCTGATGCGAGTTTGCAAATGCGAAGGCCTTGTCGCAAATGCGATCAAAGGCCCAGGCCAACTACCTCGCAAAGCACGAAGGGTGATGCCGTGCACGTTTTCATTACTTGATTGTTTTGGTGAGGACGAGAGTAAAAGCGTGAAGGGTGATGCCGTGCATTTATTTATTTCTGGTTCTTTTATTGATATCTGAGTTATATTGCTTATTACATTTACCTGTTGTCTTTCTATTCGGAATTGATATTTCCCCCGCAGCATGCTCCCCCTCCCATATTCGACTGTTTATTTCTGTACTTCTTTTCTGCTGTATATATTTGAATTGCACAGGTTTATTTGGTAGTCTGGTCCTAGCCTCGTCACTACTTCGCCGAGGTTAGGCTAGGCACTTACCAGCACGTGGGGTCGGTTGTGCTGATACTACACTCTGCACTATGTGCAGATCCCGGAGCAGCTCTTGGACCGTAGTTTGGAGGCTACCTTCAGTCCACGCGGAGATCCAAGGTAGACCTACAGGCGTCCGCAGGCCCTGGCGTCTCCTTTATCACTTATTTCCTGTTTCATCTCTTTGATTTTGAGACAGTATATCTTTTATTTTCAGACTTTGTATTTAGAACTCTTAGATCATCTGTGACACTGTGACACCAGTTCTGGGTGGTTAAGGCTTAATCGGTTGTAATAGATACATGTTCAGATATTTTATTGCTTTCTTCCGCTTATTCTATATTTTCCGCTGTTTACACGTTATTGCTTTATAATTGTTAAAAGGAAATAATTGGATAATAAAGTAATTAGTTCGAGGAATTGGCTTGCGTAGCTCACATTAGTATGCGCCATCACGACTCCTGAGGGTGGGAAATTCGGGTCGTGACAGGGAAATATGTGGGCACAAGGTGCCATGTGTGTTAAAGGTTTGGAAGTTGTGATTGTTATATGAGACTTCGAGGATTGGGATGGTCGGAATTGTGCATTAGGAATGATTCGATTAGTTGAGTTAACATTGCATTCCTTATTTGAGCACATTTTTCCCAGCTATGTTGGTGTTAATTAACTTGGTTACTTCTCGGTACCATCCATGTTTTTCCCCTAATCGTCTCTACTGCTTGTAATTTGATTTCTTCCTGCTGTTGGCGTTACTTTGTTATCTTTATCTTGTTAGTTTATTAGCATATCTTGTTCAACTTATCAGAGCAGTAGGTGTCTTGACTGTTCCTCGTCACTACTCCACCGAGGTTAGTCTTGATACTTACTGGGAACCGCTGTGGTGTGCTCATACTACACTTCTGTACATTCTTGTACAGATGCAGGTATTTGATTGTTAGTGGCTCTGCGGATCGTTGCTGTGGAGACTCAAGGTAAGCCTGCTGCTGCGTTCACAGGCCTCGGAGTCACCTTCTATTGTACCTATTTCCATTGTTTCCTTTTGTTCTGAAATAGTGATGTATTCATTTTGTATAGCTACTCCTAGAAAGGCTTATGACTTGTACTACCGGTTTTGGGAATTATAAATTGTTCAGAGATATCTAATTCGAAGTTAGTGAATATTGTCGTTAATTGTGTTAATGTTAGGCTTACCTAGTTTTAGAGACTAGGTTCCATTACGACCCCCTTCGAATGGATTTTGGGTCGTGACAAGTTGGTATCAGAGCCCTAGGTTCATAGGTGCTACGAGTCATAAGCAGGTTTAGTAGAGTGTTCTATACTCGATTGGGGTAAGTGATCTATACTCGATCTTGGTTATATTTCATAAATCAATCTTCGTTTTAGGCCTTTGATTTGAGTTTTGAATATCGGTTCGGGATCGGATTTGGGTGAAACTAGTATGGTGGACTCGTAATTGAATGGTTGTTCGGGTTATGTAAATTTTGTCGGGTTCAGAGGTGCGGGCCCGGGCAGTTGACGTTTTGCAAATTGTATAAGGATCATAGCGTTGTTAATTGAAAATTTTGTTTTCTCTTGCATTGTTTGATGTATTCAAGTCTTCTTTGGCTAGATTGGGCCGAGCGATGGTGAATTGGTAAAGGAAAAGCTAAATTGGGTTTTGAGTTGGCCGAATTGAGGTAAGTATCTTGCCTAACCTTGTGTGGGGGAAACCACCCCTTAGGAATTGAGTCAATTATGCTATCTCGATATGTGAAAGCTGTGTACGCAAGGTGATGAGTGGGTACACAGTTTATATGTGGTGTTGACCGGTAAGATTGTCTAGTCTTTTTCCATGCATTTGATCAAATTGTCATAATAGGTGGTATCTTGTTATTAGGCTAAACTTAAATGCTCTATATGATGTTGTTAGCATTTATTTATCTCTTGCTCGTTGTTTGGCCTTATTTTCCTTAGTTGAAGTTATTGCCTTTCTTGTTGTTTTGTTACTTCTTAATTGTGAGTTCCTATATGACTCTGGGCATATATGCTACTTGTCTAAATTGTTGTGATTACTTGTGTAGTTATCATGTGCCTTGCATGTCTTGTTGTTTTTGTAAAGGTTGCTGTATTGCTTTGATTTTTACGTGATTCTCTTGTTGCCGTGTACTCATACTCTTGGTGGTAGAAATTCTTGTTATTGAGTTGTAGATTTGTTGTTATTGATTTAAATTATATACGGTGGGATCGGGTTGCATGCCGCAACAGGAGGAATAAAGGTGATATATTGAGGAGGAATAAGGGTGAATTGATATTATATGATGGGATCGGGTTGCACGCCGCAACATATTATGTTTATTGTTATGATATTAATGTTGTACGGTAGGGTCGTGTTTCACGCCGCAACAGGAGGAATAAGGGTGATATATTGAGGAGGAATAAGGGAGAATTCATATTGTACGGTGGGATCGGATTGCACGCCGTAACAGGAGGAATAAGGTTGATATATTGAGGAGGAATAAGGGTGAATTGATATTATATGGTGGGATCGGATTGCGCGCCGCAACATATCTTGTATTTTGGTATCCCCTGTTTTACTGTATTGACGTTAGTTCCTTCGTGCAAGGCTTGATAGTTTGTATTTCTGGTTTTCACTAAGTTTTGAGGATCGAATTATTGTCATTGACTTATTGACTTGCCGTCATTTCCTGAGTTCTTTTCCTAATACTATTATTCTGGTGAATTAATTTTACAAGTAGAGTTACTACATTGAGTCATTTCCTCCTGCCCTGCTGGGTCGTTCGTAATATCGTTATTTAAAATGAATGAATTAATATCATGTTTTCTTGTGTGCCTTTAAGTTAGAACTCGTTGTATATTTTAGTATCCACTATTTCTAATAATTGTTATATTTTATTTCAACTAGTTTCTCATCTAAATTTCCTTGACCTATCTGAGGTTATACTTTCTTAAAAAGGAATTTATGTTAAGTTTTAATTTAATGAATCCTATATTAAAGGCGATAGCTTATCCGATGTTGTATCTCTATTTGAAAATGATATTTTCTTCACTCAAATGATTTTTAAAAATAACTTCATCTTTTCTCGCTGGTTTTCCTATTTGGTCTAGAAACTGCAAATTTACCTTATGATATATAAAAGGGATTTCCTGAACATCTTAATTAGCGTTTGTCAGGGATATTATGTACTGAGTAGCATGGGGATATTTGACGTGCAACGTGAAAGGGAAATATGTGGGCACAAGGTGCCATGTGTATTAAAGGTTTGGATGTTGTGATTGTGATATGAGACTTCGAGGATTGGGATGGTCGGAATTGTGCATTAGGAATGATTCGATTAGTTGAGTTAACATTGCATTCCTTATTTGAGCACATTTTTCCGAGCTATGTTGGTGTTAATTAACTTGGTTACTTCTCGGTACCATCCGTGTTTTTCCCCTTGTCGTCTCTACTGCTTGTAATTTGATTTTTTCCTGCTATTGGTGTTACTTTGTTATCTTTATCTTGTTAGTTTATTAGCATATCTTGTTCAACTTATCAGACCAGTAGGTGTCTTGACTGTTCCTCGTCACTACTCCACCGAGGTTAGTCTTGATACTTACTGGGAACTGCTGTGGTGTGCTCGTACTACACTTCTGTACATTTTTGTACAGATGTAGGTATTTGATTGTTAGTGGCTCTGCGGATCGTTGCTGTGGAGACTCAAGGTAAGCTTGCTGCTACATTCACAGGCCTCGGGGTCACCTTCTATTGTACATATTTCTATTGTTTCCTTTTGTTCTGAAACAGTGATGTATTTATTTTGTATAACTACTCCTAGAAAGGCTTATGACTTGTACTACCGGTTTTGGGAATTAAGAATTGTTTAGAGATATCTAATTCGAAGTTAGTGAATATTTTCGTTAATTATGTTAATGTTAGTCTTACCTAGTTTTAGAGACTAGGTGCCATTACGACCTCCTTCGAATTGATTTTGGGTCGTGACAAGTTGGTATCAGAGCCCTAGGTTCATAGGTGCTACGAGTCATAAGCAGGTTTAGTAGAGTGTTCTATACTCGATTGGGGTAAGTATACTATACTCGATTTTGGTTATATTTCATAAATCAATCTTCGTTTTAGGCATTTGATTTGAGTTTTGAATATCGGTTCGGGATTGGATTTGGGTGAAACTAGTATGGTTGGACTCGTAATTGAATGGGTGTTCGGGTTTTGTAAATTTTGTCGGGTTCCAAGGTGCGGGCCCGGGCAGTTCACTTTTTGCAAATTGTACAAGCATCATAGTGTTGTTAATTGAAATTGTTTTCTCTTAAATTTGTTTGATGTATTTAAGTCTTCTTTGACTAGATTGGACCGAGCGATGGTGAATTGGTAAAGGAAAAGCTAAATTGGGTTTTGAGTTGGCCGAATTGAGGTAAGTATCTTGCCTAACCTTGTGTGGGGGAAACCACCCCTTAGGAATTGAGTCAATTGTGCTATCTCGGTATATGAAAGTTGTGTACGAAAGGTAATGAGTGGGTACACAGTGTATATGTGGTGTTGACCGGTTAGATTGTCTAGTCTTTTTCCATGCCTTTGATCAAATTGTGATTATATGTGATATCTTGTTGTAAGGCTACACTTACATGCTCTATATGATGTTGTTAGCATTTATTTATCTCTTGCTCGTTGTTTGGCCTTATTTGCCTTACTTAAAGTTATTGCCTTTCTTGTTGTTTTGTTACTTCTTAATTGTGCGTTCCTCTATGACTCTGTGCATATATGCTACTTGTCTAAATTGTTGTGATTACCTGTGTAGTTATCACGTGCCTTACATGTCTTGTTGTTTTTGTAAAGGTTGTTGTATTCCTTTGATTTTTACGTGATTCTCTTGTTGTCGTGTACTCATACTCTTGGTGGTAGAAATTCTAATAATTGAATTGTAGATTTGTTGCTGTTGATTTAAGTTATATACGGTGGGATCGGGTTGCACGCCACAACAGAAGGAATAAGGGTGATATATTGAGGAGGAATAAGGGTGAATTGATATTATATGATGGGATCGGGTTGCGCGCCGCAAAATATTATGTTTATTGTTATGATATTGATGTTGTACAGTGGGATCGGGTTGCACGCCGCAACAGGACGAATATGGGTGATATATTGAGGAGGAATAAGGGTGAATTGATATTGTACGGTGGGATCGGGTTGCACGCCGCAACAGGACGAATAAGGGTGATATATTAAGGGGGAATAAGGCTGAATTGATATTATATGGTGGGATCGAGTTGCGCGCCGCAACATATCTTGTATTTCGGTATCCCCTGTTTTACTATATTGACTTTAGTTCCTTCATGCAAGACTTGATAATTTGTATTTCTTGTTTTCACTGAGTTTTGTGGATCGAGTTATTGTCATTGACTTATTGACTTGCCGTCATTTCCTGAGTTCTTTTCCTAATACTATTATTCTGGTAAATTAATTTTCAAAGTAGAGTTACTTCGTTGAGTCATTTCCTCTTGCCCTGCTGGGTTGTTCGTAATATCGTGATAAAAAATGAAGGAATTAATATCATGTTTCCTTGTGTGCCTTTTAAGTTAGAACTTGCTGTATATTTTAGTATCCACTATTTCTAATAATTGTTACATTTTATTTCAACCGGTTTCTCAACTAAATCTCCATAAGCTGTCTGAGGTTATATTTTCTTAAAAAGGAATTTCTGTTAAGTTTTAATTTAATGAATCCTATATTAAAGGAGATAGCTATCCGATGTTGTATCTCTATTTGAATATGTTATTTTCTTCACTCAAGTGATATCTAAAAATAACTTCAGCTTTTCTCGTTGGTTTTCCTATTAGGTCTAGAAACTGTAAATTTACCTTATGATATATAAATGGGACTTCTTGAATATCTTAATTAGCGTTTGTCACGAATATTATGTACTGAGTAGCACGTGGATCTTTGACGTGCAAAGTGAAAGGGAAATATGTGGCACAAGGTGCCATGTGTGTTAAAGGTTTAGAAGTTGTGATTGTTATATGAGACTTCGAGGATTAGGGTGGTCGGAATTGTATATTAGGAATGATGTGATTGGTTGAGTTAACATTGCTTTCCTTATTTGAGCACATTTGTCCTAGCTATGTAGGTATTAATTAACTTGGTTACTGCTCGGTACCATTCGTGTTTTCCCCCTTATTGTCTCTACTGTTTGTAATTTGATTTCTTCCTGTTATTGGTGTTACTTTGTAATATTTATCTTGTTAGTTTATTATCATATCTTGTTCGACTTATTAGATCAGTAGGTGTCTTGACTATTCCTCGTCACTACTCCACCGAGGTTAGTCTTGATACTTACTGGGCACCGCTGTGGTGTGCTCATACTACACTTCTATTCATTTTTGTACAGATCCAGGTATTTGATCATTAGTGGCTCTGCGGATCGTTGCTGTAGAGACTCAAGGTAAGCTTGTTGCTGCGTTCGCAGGCCTCGGAGTCACCTTCTATTTTACCTATTTCCATTGTTTCCTTTTGTTCTAGAACACTGATGTATTCATTGTATAACTACTCCTAGAAAGGCTTATGACTTGTACTACCAGTTTTGGGAATTATTAATTGTTCACAGATATCTAATTCGAAGTTAGTGAATATTGTGGTTAATTTTTTTAATGTTAGGCTTACCTAGTTTTAGAGATTAGGTGCCATCACAAGCCCCTGCGGAGGGATTTTGGGTCGTGACAAGTTGGTATCAGAGCCCTAGGTTCATAGGTGCTATGAGTCATAAGCAGGTTTAGTAGAGTCTTGCGGATCGGTACGGAGACGTCTGTACTTATCTTCGAGGGGCTACGGAAACTATTAGGAAATTCCACTACTTTCATTCGTTGTCGTGCGACATTGATTCAGCTATAAGTATATATCTTATGTTCCTTTACATTCACTCATGTATGATATTGCGCTCTCTGTTTCCACTTTGCGCCAGTGGTTCGTGACGCTACAAACTAGCTACGAGGGAGCCAGGGATGCTCAAACATTGACTCAACGTATCATCCAAACTGATGATACAGAGGTATTGAAAGACTATTCAGTTGTTCACATGGAGGCGCAGCTGGTTCCGGCATCTAGTGGATGAGTACGAGCTTGGGAAGGTTTAATTGGTTGACTAGTCGTCGAGATTGTGATGGGGTCACGAGGTGGATGTTGATTGAGGATAGTTGGTGGTATTGGAGACTATGTGGTTCATATGAGAAATCTACTCAGTAGAAGGTACATGTTGTCATTCAAGGCACTGAAGGGAGCGAGTTTGACGGTCACGAGGATGGACATGCGCTTAGTGGATGAACTGGAGTACCTTGTGATTGGTGTTGTACGAGCTTTGAAGGTTAGTTTTGCAGATCATCAGAGGTTGTTTTCTATGGCTTCGCGCCAAGTGGGGGAGTCCACTAGCGGCATTTAGATAGAGTCAGATTTACATCAGTTATGGCCTGAAGTATGTATATATGTGGTATTGGAAGGTTTTCGAAATTTGTATATGACTAAGGCCCGAGATCTTGCATGGGATGATATTGGGGCTTATTGTGTTTCTGCGTCATTAATGAATCTACATTTCAGTATCAAGGGGAGTCGAAGAAACAACTCCAGATTCATGGAAGGTCTATTCAGTGTGGGCAATCGTGGTTGCGGCAGAACAGGGTGCTTCAAAGGAAATGCGGTGGTTTATGAGCTTCTAGGCTACGTGGTTCGTACTAGAAATATCTACACTTGGGTTTTGATTGTAACCATTGCACATCGACGGGGAGAAGTATTACCCTAGCGGAAAGACAAGGAGTATCCGAAGAAATTGGTAAGCTCTGTGGTGTTGGGTCAGCATAGCAATGGAGGTAATTGGTCCTTTTGAATGGGAATTCTCTACCGTCATTTGTGGAAGTACTCTTGGATTGGACGGTTTGTGTGACTCGGTTGAGTGGGGACTTGCAGTCCTGATGGCTTAGTTGCGTGCGGGCGAATCTCAAAGAGTTCTTGATAGTGTTGACCACGGCTCTAGTCTGTTGTCCGCTATGGGTACAAGGAAAATGTTGTACATTACGGTTTTCTCCTGGATGGATATCAAAATTTAATAGAATGTTGGCATTATTGGATAGCATATGTGAAAAACGTGCATTTTGGAAAGGACCTTGAGTTTTGTGTTGTAGATGCGTGGCTAGTGTAACACCCCGTAAATTCGGTTTAGGTATGAATGAGTTAAAAGAGTAGTAGGGTTATAGTTTGGACATGTGAAGTCCCATCGGGATGATTATGGGAGAAAATAATTGTTTCAAAATCAAGATGGAAGGTGAGGTGCATAAGATTTGACAAAATCGACTAAGTCTGTCTTCCAGCAGGGTCTAGTGAAAATTTGTAAGGAATTTGGGAAAACACAAAGCATGAAAGTTCTTGGCCTTTGAAATAGATTTCCAACGATATATTATGGAGCCCGAACGTATCTCTGTGCAAAATGTTATGCGCATTTTACAAAACAGTATGCAATATGCGCGCCTTTATCGCGCCCAGAGCGTGGCCGCGCTCCTTCTGAGGCAGTGTTACCACCATTTTGCGCGGTCAGGAGCGCGGTTAGGCCTACAGGTGCGCGAGGGCGCTCATGGGTGGTCATTTTCATGCCCTACTTTGTCCCCCACAGCCCCAAAACACAAAAACTTGCTCTAGAAAGGGGAGCTCTCAAAAACCTAACTCCTTAAAGGTCCTTCCACCATCCAAGGTAAGTTCTAATGGTGATTCTAAGTTAATTTCAATTTCCCAACATCTTATTAACGTGGGTAAGCCCTCCAAATCATTAGATATTCGATTGGGGCATCATTGTTGAGAGAAGAAACCCTAGAACTCGAATTCAAGAAGATTGAACGTCAATAAGGTAATATCTTCACCCTCTAATTGATTTTATGATTGAATTAATGATTATAAACCCTAGTTCATGAGATATGAGTTGATGGGTTTGATAGAAAAGCATGAACGATTATAGGTTTGGGGTGTTGATTGTTGATTATTGGTTAAGGGTGTGTGGGTGATAAAGAATAATGTTGATTATAATCATTTGAGACTTTAGAATTTATCTAGGAACAAGAGAATGGGTTATTGGGTGTAGAGACACCATTAATAAGGACTATGAAGCTTTATTTTCACCAAGTGTTTGATAAGATGCTTAAGTGACCAAAACAGGAGAATTATTGCTAATATGGAATCCCTTTGACTTGTATTGATATAGATCAAAGTTGAAAGGGTTGGCGAACGTTATATTATGCTCAAGAGCAGGAAGTTAAGGTATGTGAGGCTGACTCTCTATGTTTGGGAATGTTAATGATTCTCCCTACACTACGTTTCTTTGAACACGTTACTAATTGCCTCGGAAATATAGTTAAGCCTAGTTCCTTGAATAGTTGCAGAACTTCTATTCTCTAGCTTCATAACTCGTTCACCACTTTCATTCTGAACGTTGTGAGCTCAGTGCGTATTCAATATAGACTTGGGTTTGATGCCCCCGAGTCTTAGTATAGATTACTCAATATGCCATAAACAGTTGAAGTTTCAGTGTTCATAATCAGTTCAAGAATACATGTCTCGGTCTACTCCTATTCAGTATTCCAGTATTATGTAACTCAGTGTGATCCAGTATTCCAGTGTCATGTAACTCAGTGTGATTCAGTATTTTACTATCATGTATTGCAGTTTGATTCTCAGTTCCTGAATGTTGAACGCCTGTATTTGGGCCTGAGGCCGTAGTTTATATGCTTTATGCATACTTGGGCCTGAGGCTGTAGTTTATGCTTTATGCATGTTAGGGCCTGAGGCCCTAGTTTATGCTTTATGCATTTTTGGGCCTGAGTCCGTAGTTATGTATACGTATACTTGGGCCTGAGGCTGTAGCATGTACACATATATATTGGGCCGAGGCCGTAGCTTATTCATATAAACAGGTTGTTCATCATTCAGAAGAGGGAGTATTCATATCCTTACTTCCTTTGTTCAGTTCAGTTGTCAGTTATCATTTCAGTTATCAGTTATCAGTTCAATTACCAGCTATCAGTTATCAGTTCAGTTATCAGTTACCAGTTATCAGTTTAGTTTCAGTTTCAATAGTTATCATATTAGTTATCAATTATCAATTCTCAGTTATCAGCTAAGTTTCAGTTTCAGCATTTATAATTCTTTCTTTCAGTTGCTTTACATACCAGTGCAATTCAAATGTACTGACGTCCCTTTTGCCCGAGGGCCTGCATCTCACGATACAGGTAATGATTTACAGGTTGATGATTCAGAGCGCTAGGATTCACGTACCAGCTGTTTGGTGATCCCCAGCTCTTTCGGGGCATTATCATTATCTTATAGTCTTCAGTATTTTCAGACAGTCAGTGTTTTCAGTATTTCGTTAGAGGCTTCATAGACTAGAGTAATAGTTAGACAAAGTCTCAGGCTTTTTATGTTAAGCAATTTGGCTACATATATGTTTCAGACTTGTTTTAGTATTTCCGCACTTTGATTTATATCATCCAGACTTTCAGTATATCAGCATATGTTAGTTTATCTTCCGCGTTCACTATGTTATGATATCACATGTTGATTCAACCAGCCAGTTGGTTCGCTCGATCACATGTAGTTAGGCACCGAGTGTCGTGTTACGTCCAGGCCCAGGTTCGGGGCGTGACAGCTAGTGGCATTATGATTACTGGGGCATGAGGCTTTTGAGGTTCAAGTTTTGTTACACGGCCGGAAAATCTATATGGGTGCTTCAGTAAGATGATGGGGTGTGAGTGATGTATCAGCCATCTGATTTGCGTAGTTGAGTTTGAGTGTGGAAATTTTGGTATTCCTGAGGTTTTGGGGGCTGGATGTCCCCATATGCCGGCTATTTCTTGTTTGCGGATTGTGAAGGCATGTGAGAATGGGATAACGATAGCATACATTATCGATAGGTTGCTATGGACTTTTGGAAGGATATTTACCTAATTGGGAAGGATCAGGATCCGAATGGGGGTTGTTTGAAAGCTCAACGAGAATATGTATTTTATATCAGGTCAAGTTTATGTGCTCTTGTGAGATTGTTATCACGGATATGTTACCGGGCAGAATGGATATTATTTGTACCCCTGGCCTATGTTATGTGCTACTCTCTTATGTTGTGATGGGCTGTGAGGTTGTATGATTATTCTCCACGCATGTTGTAATTCCATTTAGGCCTTATGGCGATGTGGGCGAAATGGCCCCCGTGATGTTGATTGGTTCATTGCACCTTAGTTGTGCTTGCTTTCTTCCATGTTGTTAATTCTATTCATTTTTCCCACAGTTATACTTGTGCACTCTACTGTGTTTGATATCAGTATTCGTGTGATTAGTGAATCCGAGCACTTTGGCATGATGAGTATCTAGGAGCGGGCTGCACGCCGCAGTGGATGTTATGTGGGATACCCTTTCCTTGTGTTTATTTGGTGTTTTGTTTTCCCTCTGTGGGGTGATTTAATGAAATTGTCCGTTTGTTGTTACACATGTTGTACTTGTTAGATAATCCTTATACATTGATTTCCTTCTATTTGTACTGCATAACTGAGTTATTACTGAGTTGGTGTACGAGCTGTGTGGTGTGAGAATCCGTGTGGTTCCGTGATGAGTTGTTAGTTGGGCTGCTTGTATTGGCTGACATGAGGTTCTTAGACTTGAGATTCGCACTATCGTATTGGGGGTGAGGGGTGTTTGGAAGTATGAGGTTGTTTCTGCTAAGATTTGGGCAATAGCCCTTGACGGATGAGAGAGCTTCTTGACTTGTTGACTCATGGGTTGTTATGAGTCCCCGCATGTTTCTTTATCATGGGAAGCGTTGTGAAGGTCCAGAACAAGGTTCTATTCAATGTGAAGTGTATTGCTGACATCCAGAATGTTATTTGGGCAGCTATGGTGGTCAGAAGTTATTGCTACGGGCATTTGAGTTGTGTGGAACATCGTGTGATTGTACCCTGGGTTGGAATAATGGCGTGATTCGGTTTGTTCAGGTTTATACAGTAAGATGATGCGAGATTCGGGTCCTATGATGAATTTCAGATGTTGAGATTTGGGTTCTATCCTATGGTTATGGACTAAAGACTAAGTGAGATCTTTAGTTAAATTGCGTTGCTAGTCCTACATAGGTTTCGGTTATAGGGAATCACCCCCCGGGTGTATGTATTGTGACCACATGCAGTGGTTTGATGGCTTTGGAACAACTCTTGGCACGTTCGAGGACGAACGTATGTTTAAGTGGGGGAGAATGTAATGACCCGACCGGTCGTTGTGAGAATTTGCACTTCGCTCGATAGTTTGGGGGCACAAGTAGCTCCGTATGATGTATTAGGACTTGTGTGCAAAATTTGAGTTCATTCCGAGTTGATTTGATATGTTTCGGCGCGAGTTTTTGGAAGTTAGATGTTCGAAAGTTCATTAAGTTTGATTTGAGGTGCGTTTCGTCGTTTCGATGTTGTTATGCATGATTTAAGGCCTCGAGTAGGTCCGTGTTTGTTATGGGACTTGTTGGTATGTTCGTGCGGGGTCCCGAGGGGCTCGGGTGAGTTTCGGATAGGTTTGGGTTGTGTTGCGCTCGTTTTTCTTATGTTTCGACTTCGTTTCTTCAAGCATAAATGGTACCACATTAAACAAATGAGCTCCGATTTCTGTTTTGAATGAAGAGTTAGATCCGTATCGTAATTAAGGAGCCATAACAAAAAGAATCATCAAATTTGGACATCGTATGAGGATTTTATGGTCATTTTGCTAAGAATTGGGCTGTCAGATTTTTTCAAATTAATTACGAAATTGCCACTGAATTCGTATTTAAAAATCTGCACTATTTCCAAATATTGAAACCAACATATCTCCTTCATTATAAGGTCAAATGGAGTTATTCAAAAGCAAAACTTGATTGAAATTTCACAAGGAATCCATTGGAGTCATCAAAAGCCAGTTTCGAGATTGTTTAGCATGCAAAACGAGGCAGAACAGCTGGCCAAAAATACTTAATATCGAAAGTTTGTTCATTTGGTCATATTTTGAGTTGAGGAGCTAGGATTTGGACAATTTTTGGAGGTAATTTTCACTAAATGGATTGGGGTAAGTGTTCTATACTCGATTTTGGTTATATTTCATAAATCCATCTTCGTTTTAGGCATTTGATTGATGATTTCAAAGTAAAATTTGGGGGTTTTGTCTAAAATTTCATAAAGTGAATTTTTGAGTTTTGAATATCGATTCTGGGTCGGACTTAATTGAAACTAGTATGGTTGGACTCATAATTGAATGGGTGTTCGGGTTTTGTAAATTTTGTCGGGTTCCAAGGTGCGGGCCCGAAGAGTTGACTCTTGTTGACTTTTTGCAAATTGTATAAGGATCATAGCTTTGTTAATTGGAATTGTTTTCTCTTGTATTGTTTGATGCATTTAAGTCTTCTTTGGCTAGATTGGGCCGAGCAATGGTGAATTGGTAAAGAAAAAGCTAAATTGGGTTTTGAGTTGGCCGAATTAAGGTAAGTATCTTGCCTAACCTTGTGGGGGGGAACTACCCCTTAGGAATTGAGTCAATTGTCCTATCTCGATATGTGAAAGCTGCGTACGCAAGATGACGAGTGGGTACACAGTTAATATATGTGGTGTTGATCGGATAGATTGTCTAGTCTTTTTCCATGCCTTTGATCAAATTGTCATTATATGTGGTATCTTGTTGTTAGGCTATACTTACATGCTCTATATGATGTTGTTAGCATTTATTTATCTCTTGCTCGTTATTTGGCTTTATTTGCCTTAGTTGAAGTTATTGCCTATCTTGTTGTTTTGTTACTTCTAATTCTGAGTTCCTCTATGACCCTGTGCATATATGCTACTTGTCTAAATTGTTGTGATTACCTGTGTAGTTATCGTGTGCCTTACATGTCTTGTTGTTTTTGTAAGGTTGTTGTATTACTTTAATGTTTACGTGATTCTCTCTTTGTCGTGTACTCATACTCTTGATGGTAGAAGTTCTTGTAATTGAGTTGTAGATTTGTTGTTGTTGATTTAAATTATATACGGTGGGATCAGATTGCACGCCACAACAGGAGGAATAAGGGTGATATATTGAGAAGGAATAAAGGTGAATTGATATTATATGATGGGATCGGATTGCGCGCCGCAACATATTATGTTTATTGTTATGACATTGATGTTGTATGGTGGGATCGGATTGCACGCCGCAACAGGAGGAATAAGGGTGATATATTGAGGAGGAATAAGGGTGAATTGATATTATACGGTGGGATCGGATTGCACGCCGCAACATGAGGAATAAGGTTGATATATTGAGGAGGAATAAGGGTGAATTGATATTATATGGTGGGATCGAGTTTCGCACCGCAACATATCTTGTATTTTGGTATCCCCTGTTTTACTGTATTGACTTTAGTTCCTTCGTGCAAGACATGATAAGTTGTATTTCTAATTTTCACTGAGTTTTGAGGATCGAGTTATTGTTATTGACTTATTAACTTGCCGTCATTTCCTGAGTTCTTTTCCTAATACTATTTTTCTGGTGAATTAATTTTCAAAGTAGAGTTACTACGTTGAGTCATTTCCTCCTGCCCTGCTGGGTCGTTCGTAATATCGTGATTTAAAATGAAGGAATTAATATCATGTTTCCTTGTGTGCCTTTAAGTTAGAACTCGTTGTATATTTTAGTATCCACTATTTCTAATAATTATTATATTTTAATTTCACCTGGTTTCTCAACTAAATCTCCTTAACCTGTATGAGGTTATATTTTCTTAAAAAGAAATTTCTATTAAGTTTTAATTTAATGAATCTTATATTAAAGGGGATAGCTTATCCGATGTTGTATCTCTATTTGAAAAATATTATATTCTTCACTCAAATGATTTCTAAGAATAACTTTATCTTTTCTCGCCGGTTTTCCTATTTGTTCTAGAAACTGCAAATTTACCTTATGATATAAAAATGGGACTTCTTGAACATCTTAATTAGCATTTGTCATGGATATTATGTACTGAGTAGCACGTGGATCTTTGACGTGCAAAGTGGAAGGGAAATATGTGGGTACAAGGTGACATGTGTGTTAAAGGTTTGGAAGTTGTGATTGTGATATGAGACTTCGAGGATTGGGATGGTCGAAATTGTATAATAGGAATGATGCGATTGGTTGAGTTAACATTGCTTTCCTTATTTGAGCACATTTTTTCCAGCTATGTTGGTGTTAATTTACTTGGTTACTTCTCGGTACCATCCGTGTTTTCCCCCTTATCGTCTCTACTGTTTGTAATTTGATTTCTTCCTACTATTGGCGTTACTTTGTTATCTTTATCTTGTTAGTTTATTATCATTTCTTGTTCAACTTATTAGACCAGTAGGTATCTTGATTGTTCCTTGTCACTACTCCATCGAGGTTAGTCTTGATACTTACTGGGCACCGCTGTGGTGTGCTCATACTATACTTCTGTACATTTTTGTACAGATCCAGGTATTTGATCATTAATGGATGTGCGGATCGTTGCTGTGGAGACTCAAGGTAAGCCTGCTGCTGCGTTCGAAGGCCTCGGAGTCACCTTCTATTGTACCTATTTCCATTGTTTCCTTTTATTCTGCAACAGTGATGTATTCATTTTGTATAACTACTCCTAGAAAGGCTTATGACTTGTATTCCGGTTTTGGGAATTATTAATTGTTCTGAGATATCTAATTCGAAGTTAGTGAATATTGTCGTTAATTATGTTAATGTTAGGCTTACCTAGTTTTAGAGACTAGGCCATCACGACCCCCTTCGGAGGGTTTTGGGTCGTGACACTATTGGGCATTTATGTTATTCCGCAACTGGTTTTATCTCATTCTAGTTTGATTGACTCTATTTATTGAATTTGAATAATAATTGACTTAACAGTTCTCTAACGTTGGCTTGCCTAGCAAGTGAAATGTTAGGCGCCATCACGGTCACGAAGGTGAAAATTCCGGATCGTGACATTAGACAAAAATTCTAATGGAAATGGAACCTAATTTTGAAGGAAATGGAACGTAATTTCTAGGAAGATGGCTTCAACTATATAATATACACACACACAAACACACACACACATATATATAGAGAGAGAGAGAGAGAGTGGGAGGGTGGGGGGGGGGGGTGTTTCTAATTTGTTTTCTTCTATTTTTAAGAAAAATAATTTTTGTTATTGGGTGCTAATTTTTTTGGGACTTATATTACCAAACCTAATATAAAACTAAAAAATTGTCAATTCTCTTTATGCATCGTTATGCCAATTTTCCTTAGATAGAACTCCCTTATTGTTGTTTAAAACTTCTACCATCGCACTTCCGCCTCTCCCTTTCTTCTTTTCTCTCTGGGATTGTTTAATGTCTATCATGCATTTGCTGCTATTGTAACACGAAAACATACTCTGTGATCTTAGTCAAAAGGCCAGGAAATGTATCACGAAAATAAATGCATTGTTCAGTTCTCTTCTTTTGCTTTGATTAGTTGATATGTATTCTTATCTCATCAACGCATTTAATTACGATTAATTGATATCATTGATATAAACATGTGGTGCGAGTAAAGTTTTACTTAATTTAGGTGAGATTTGTAGGAGGGATGGTTTTTATAACTAATGGATTAAATGCATTAAGTTTCCTAATAGCGAATTAAATGTTTGTTTTTTTCTGAAAAAGAATCTCCATCATGAAAATAAGGAAAAGTAAAATTGGGAACAATATATAAGATAAAGCAAAATCGACTTACTAATTGGTAAGGGGGAAAACATCGTTAATTCCACACTTTTATGTTTAGGTAAGTAATACAATCTGGTTAAGCTGTCAGCCCAAAACTTTATACACGTGTTTTGGGGGTAAAACAAAACATCTTGAAATTCCTTTTCTTCATCTAATTAGAGATTAGAGAAGAAATTTGATCCCTACACTCTCCCCAAAAGAGAGGAAAAACAAGTTCCAAAAGAAGGAAAAAACTACTCTTTGTTGGTGACAGAGATAATAAACAAGCACTAGCCAATAGCAATAAAGGTGAGTGAGGAAGTGAAAGAAAAGTGGATGGAGTAACAATAGTTTAACAATATTACCATGATTAAAAAAAATGAAATAATTTAAAAAGAGGAAATTGATTGGCAGTTAATTTAAGCAGCAATTGTTCTACCATAATGTAGAACCATGACATGATTAGAAGGTGTTGTGTTGTCAGCAGCATTAGTTGTACTCCATATATGATCTCTTACATGTTGCAATGTCAAGAAAGGTTGGAGCTGTTGGCCTCTACATGTTATCTCTATCTGAATTTACGTACAGAGTCATTTCCATTCCATGCAAAAGCCATCACCACCACCAAAATTTTACATGCACCAAACACCACCAACTCAACTCTATTAGTGAAGTTAAGCAACTTTAAATACAAGTGCAAACTAAACATGTAAATCAATTACAGAGCATAAGATGCATAAATTGATTAATTATTTGCTATAGTTTAATCAAGCAATAGTGATTATGATTAGCGATAAAGTATAAACAGTGTTACGTGTGTGTAATTCACGACATTTAACTTTTGCTAAAGTTTAGGGGATTTTGAGAAATCCTCGTGAAATATTCACACCTATAGGATACACTCGTTAAATGTGGGAACTTCAAAGCAAATGAAAGATCAATATAATAAATAAAAAATAACAATAAAAATGAAGTTAAGCAATTCAAACACTTATTTCTTTGCTTCAACATAAGCATTGCTTTGTTATGGACGAGGAAGATGTAATATACATGTAGACGTCAAAAGCATAATATGGACGAGGAAGATGTAATATATGTTGCTTTGTTATAAGTAAGATTGGTGGCATGAATTGTAACAAACCTACTGCTTTTTTAACCATCTATTCTATTTTCTTATTCCATACAACAACGACAAAATAATACATATACAACGCCTGCTTTTAACTATCAATTTTCTCCTTTGCTTTACTTTCTTTGCATGACCTCTTCGCAAAAGTTTAACATAACTAAGGCCTTATTTATTTGTACTTAAGGGAGGTTTTAATCTTAATCATTCACATCTCAGTTATTAAATGTGTTTGTTTTTAAAGTCTGAATTTTCACCATTCAGATCTTAATCATTAAATGTGTTTGTTTATTTTACTTCACAATCACTTAATGGGTTTGAATATGTCTGTACAATTAAAATCTCTAACAAAAACTTAATTTCATTAAGAGGTTATCATCCACATTCATAACTAACTGCCGCCACCGCCTACCATTATTAACTACTACCACCACCATCCTCAACCATAGCCGCCACCACTATACCACCCACCACCATCATCCTCAATCACAACTACACACTCACCCATCTCAACTACCACAACCAACCACCCTATCACCATCAATAATCATAGTCGGCACAGCCCACCATTATAAACTACCACCACCCACCAGCATCTTCCTCAATCACAACCACAACCACCACCACCCACTATTATTAACTATCACCACCCACCACCACCATTCGGATCCTCAATCATAATCGCTATCGCTACCAATCACCACTAGCTACTATCTAGAACCACCACGATTAGATTAATTAGTATTTTATTTGAATTTTATGTTTATTAATTTTTATATAAAGATAAATTTTATATATCCAAATGTTAAAAAGATAAAAAATCTTAATCATTTAGTATTCAGATCTTAATACATAACATAATATAAGATATGTATTCAGATTTAGACGTATTAATCTTTAAAAAAACATATGAAGCCTAAATGCAACTGCCCATAAAAAGTTAAACTAATAACTTTGAAAAATATATCAATAACATATTATAACATGTTAAACTAAACTGATAATGGAATCTTTTTTACACCGTGACATATACTAGTGAAATCAACATGCAACTTATAAATAAAGGAAAGAAATAAAGCAAGTGAGAAAGAGAGGTCAGCCATGAAAACCGACCAAATGGGTCGGAGCTGGGGCGGCCCACCCACTTCCATGGTTGAAAACTACCCCAACTTTAATCATGTTAGATGCCCATTTAGACTTTGCTCTTTATCCAGAATGATTATACCTTAGACTTCTTCAAATGAATATGTACTCCCTGATTATGATGCAAAGATTTCCCATATTTTATTAATTCAGAGAATAATATATATTTATCTTGACAGTGACAGATAAATAATTTAGGGGAAAAAACAAAGACAAAAAGAAAAGGTGACGGGTCCAAAAAGTACGGCGAGGAATCGGCGTTATCTCTCTATATTTTCCATACTTAATACTCCAGTTATCAAAATCATATACCTAACTATAAAAATTAAAAAAAATTAAAAAGGAAGAAGAAGAAGAAGGAAACTCTACATGACTTGTACATATCGGTTGCTTTATTATCCTATATATTCATGCACGTCTCATTCACGTTGCTTTCTCTCTTCTCTTTTCTTCAAAAGAGAATAACCTTATAATAAACCAAAAAAAGGAAAAAGAACATAAAAATGTGAAATGAAGGTTAATATTCCTTCATGATTCATGAGGTGACTCTCTCCCTTTATAAGAAAAAATTTAAGCATAAAACTTGGTTGCATTATTTAAAAAAAAAAAAAAAGAACCTATATTAAGCGGAACTAAATATCTATTGATTGGTACATTTATTCCTTGTCTTAATCTGTCGACAACTTATTTATATGAGTATCTTCGTACTTTTGTCTCTTCTGAATCATTCGTAATGATTCTGCTGTAGACTAAATAGCTCATGCATTGCTTTCCTCCGACGTGTTCTTTATTTTTAATTTATTTTATTTTCCTTATGGGTTTTTTTAATGGACAAATGGTTGGTCGTGGATGAGATGATGGGATCTTTTTTATTATATCAAAGTGCAGCACTTAGAGGAAAAAGAGAGGAAGAAAAGAAACGTTTTATTGAATATTAATCCAGAAATAAGAGGGAGTTGGGTCCTACAATTCCGCCATGGGAGAGCTGAGTTGAAACAAGCGAAAGCATGACGAAACTCATAGGCATATATAGAGTCATAATATTGATAACAGATAAGGGCATGCAAATTTGGGTTATTGAGAAGGACACATGGAGGAAAAAGGATAGGGTCCACGTGTGTTTTTTGTGACCCTACGATACGATTTCATGCCTTGTTAACATCAAACTTCTTACCTACGGTTTGTTTAGAATATAATTAAATAATAAAATATTTTTTTTAGCTCTTAAATTTTTAGATGAAATGACCACGCACTTTAACATGATATTATAGTATACAGAGGTCATGTCCTACACGTTTGGTAGGCATATTGAGACATAATATAATTAAGTAAATAAAGTAAACTTTCTTTAGCATTTTGCGCTTTTTGATGAAATGATCATATAATTTAAAACTATTAAAATATTCGAACGCACTTTTATTTAGTGGGCGTTTGGACATAAGAATTGTAAAGTTTCAAAAAAAAGTGAAATTTTTTTTCAAGTGAAAATGGTATTTGAAAATTAGAATGTGTTTGGACATGAATAAAATATTGGGTTGCTTTCGAATTTTTTTGAGTGATCTGAGTGAAAATTTTGAAAAACAACTCTTTGGAGTTTTTAAAATTTTTGAAAAATTTCAAAATTCATCTTCAAGTAAAAAATGAAAATTTTATGGGCAAACACTGATTTCAAGAAAAAGTAAAAGAAATTCTAAAAAAATGAAAAAATTCTTAGGTCCAAACAGGCTCTTAATTACTTCCTATCATAGGCACACTTAATCTTTTCATGAGTCAAGTACTTAGAAATTATTCTTGATAATGGGTGATATTAAAACCGTCCAAACAAAGATAAATTGAACATGTTCACTTTCTCTTTCCCTTCTTAAAAGTCAATGCACATTTGCGCTCAACAAAATCATTATTAAGCGCAAAACAGACCGTAGAAAAGGGAAAGAAAAGCAACCTACCAATCTTGATTTTGACATTTGCTCTCTCTCATATATTTTTCATTGCTTAAGACTATTATCCTTAATATCAAAATGCTCCCTACATTGTGTTTGTGGCTAATGATAATTAGACATAAAAAATACACACATGCTATATATAAAAGTACATACGCACCCACAAAACATTATAGTGATTAGTATGAGAAGAAGTAGTCCTAAGCCAAAAAGGTAGTGGTGTCTCATTCCAAATCATTCTTAAGATCTTTAAGCTACTTTTTCCTCTTTAAACTATTTGCATGTCTCTCTTTTTATGTGAAAAATTTAAACCCTACGTCTCTTCCACGCTTAATTCTGAGTACAAAAAGAAGGGTATATGTGAGTTATATAATTAGGTCCAATTTCTGATGTGGTTATATGCATCATGTCAATGGTCCTAGCAGCTTAGATCTAACCCATAAAGGGTTAGGTTAGGTTAAGGGAGAAGAGAGAGAATTATGCAAAGGAAAGAGAAAGATAATATTACAACATGAACTATCATTGATATCTTATTCCCTACCACTTAAAACTTTAATCATTCGTCACTTAGTTGTCATGACGTGTGGATTTTTCGAAGTTTGAGTAACATAGACATGATAACCATGTCCATATGATACCAAACAACTGAAGTCAACTTGGGTAGGACATTAGAAGAAGGGCCAAGTAACATTAAGACGGCAAGGATGTAGCCGTTCGTGAATACTAAGAAGCAACATTTTTTAAATAAATAAAAGCTACATTCTACGAAGGAGGCCACAATTACATAATAGGAATGCTATCAAATAAATATATATGCAGCGAGTAACACGTAGACGTAGAATTGGTTCTTTCTTATTTACTTGGTCAATAGTTTACGTAAAGAAATGTTTTCGTTGAGTTTAGATAGAGATTGTTTTTGAAGCATATATTTAGGTGCTTTATTTGCTCTAAAGAAAGGGAATATTGGTATTGGTACTCTCTTCAGGATATTTTATTATGTAGTGCAAGGAAAGAACAAGGGTTGACCTCGTGGATACATATAATAAGTCCTAATTAATTAATAAGTAGTATGGAATGTTTAGGAAAAAGAATGTTATGTGTCATACATCCTAACAACCTAACATTAATGTATACAAGGTCTTATTTTTTAGTATGCGCTTTAGATAAAACCCTAATACCAGTTATTTCAGGTAGGTGGAGGAAAAATTAATTTTTGTTCCGTAGAAGTAACTTGGAAAAGAGAATGAAAGGTTAGCTGATTATTTATTAAACGTTAGATGTATGTATATCTAGATTCTCAAGCACAGCTGGTTGTTTCCAGATAATATTGGAGTATCATTAAGTAATTAATATAGAATGAATCTTAACGATATTCCTAACATCAAAATAAAAAATTTGAAGAAGAACAACAACTAAATGAGTGACGGTTTCTTTTGTCTACATGCATGCAAATCACTAAGGTCAAAGGAGGAGAAAGAAAAAAAGTTGTAGCATCTTCATTCATCAGACATCTTGGCATTCTTATAAGTAATTAAAAAACAGTTAGCCTTGAGGGCAAGTAACAAACTTTCATATAACAAATTGATTTCCTATTTAGATTATTAAACTTTTGTCTTTATATTATCAAGAGAAGTTGGCGAGATGTTGAGACAATAAGCGGTAAATATAGCTTCCTATAATTACATGCCTCATTTGGCTAACTAACTAGTAAAACGCATTAATTATTTTCATCAGAAAATAGACACAAACATCATATGCATCTACAACACCGCATATATAACAAAATTAAAAATCATTAATTTCCCATTGATGTACTAAAATGACAAATATAGCCATCTTATTCTATTCTTCTAATGCATTTAAGTCATTAATTAAATGCAATTCTTTTGAAAGGGGAAGTGAAAAGAAAAGAGTCATTAACGAAGTATAGCTAAAAACCCGACACTCGACAAGAACTAAGAGTAGAAAATTATCCATTGTTCTAACTAATGTAAATGCAAAAACGGATATTGAAATTATTGAGAGTGATAAATGATAGTATAATTTGGAAACATTTCGAAATGCTAGCGTGCACTATATCCTGTATGCATCTACCTATAATTTAACTATTATCCTACAACTTAAGCTTGACCTTCTCCTCCGAATCCGATCTCTTAACTTGAGGAAAACCTAATCTTTTCAGGATAAACATATTTGGTAAGCAAAAATGAGAACAATTTTTAAAAAAATGTCATTTCTGATCAGTATGATCAGGGAAAGAGTAGAAGAAAATTTGTAAGTCTAAAGGAGTAAGAACGCATATACAAGTACTGCATTATATTTCTTTTGAAGGGAAAAAAAAAAAAGTTCTCATTAGCATATTGTTTACCTGTAATTGCTAAGTATTTAATTTCTTTTCTAATTAGAACTTTATTGCTTTCTTCACTAAGGAGAAGAAAAGGAAAAGGTGACCGATCACTATACGAATTCTAGAGACTCTTGAAAACTCTACGCGATCGACTTGTTTGGTCTAATGAGGAAAGGAACAGAAGAGAGAAAAAGAAGGTTTCATCTAAATAGATATCTAATGTGTTAAGCATTCATATTCCCTTTGAGCGCCTCATCAAAATGGAAAAATGAAGATATAGGTTGGAGCCATGGATGAAAAGGGAAGGTGGCGAGTCATGGGATGTAATGAGTAAAAAGAACTATTCTCCAAAAGAAACAGTAGCCACGATTCACATAAGATTAAAATAAAAAAGAGTTTAAGTTATATAAATCGTCACATAATATGCATTGTTCTTTCTCTTTCGTGATGCTTTTCTTTGATATATATATATAAGATTATTTCCAACTCGCTTTTCTCTATACTTAAACAAGTTGTTATGAGCTTAACAATAGCCACACTTAATTAACGCCATGAAGTATTGCTATTAACCTTAATGGCTTCATTTGCTGACACTATACCAGGCGAATGCAGGATCTAGAATTAGTGAGTAAAGAATGAATGTGATCTTATATATGTATATATTTTAAATATATATTTATATGTATACATAGTTTGAACGAAAAATGATAGATTTAATTGAGCCCACAGAACTCGTACTCGATCTAGTTATGAGTTTGTATATCTCAAAGCTATTGGAGGAAAATGGCAGATGTCATTCCAGAAAGATTAGAACATTACTTTCTTGGAAGTAAGAACGAAGCGAACCGTGAAAGTCATCAAAAGAAATGTGTTAAGGCTTATTCCTATTGTTATGTTATTTGAGTGATTTTGGGGCTGATAAGGTAGTATGTTGTTTTCTCCTGCGTTTCTTACTTTAGCCATACTCTAAAATCATTCAGCAATAGAATAATAAGCATGAAACTAACGATCCCCATATAAGTTTTAGATGTCCATTTCCTTAAAGAGAAAAAACAATAGTTTTTCGGTGAACGTGGGAGATGGAACTAGTAAAGATCGACCTTAATTAAGCTAATAATACAAAAAGATAAGAATTAATGTAGATGTCTACCTAGAAATGTACTTCCCACCTAATTATGAAGTTCTCTTAATCCATAAATGTTACCCAAAATAAACCATTAATTAGTTCTGCTGTTTCTTTCATGTTTTTTGATGCCCACCAACCGTTGTAACATGTTATGGATTTACTGGTCCAAACATTTTGGTCTTAGTTTTACCTTGGAGTCCTACAGTTAACGGTTTTTCAGGCAAATATGAGGCATCTATACTAACACAATAAGGAAAATATCAAACGATAGAGTAAAATGAAAATAAATAAAGGAGCAGCTGTAGAGCAAAAATGGTGGTTTACATACCTCTGATTCGTTTTCCAATTGGAGCTTATTGACCAAATACTTCAACACCAATCGTATCGTCATCCTCCCATCTCTTGAACATTAGGAAACAACCAGATTAAAAAAAAAAAAATTAAGTTGAGTCAAAATGAAAGAAATATGAAGTCCAAAAAATGAAACCAAAAAATAAAAAGGAAAACTTCAAAGTACATGGATTATATTTCTTACTTGATTCTAAGGTAGCTCTTGGATATCTGTGGCAAAAAGGGTTCTTTTGCTCTGCATCATAAAAAGCAAAGTAGACAAATTAATCATGCATACTTTGAAGTAAAATAGAATTGAGTAAATAAGCAAGAAAAAAGACAAGGAAAAAATGAAAAAAGAGAGTAAAACATTTTTGTTTTTGTTGTACACTTACTGGTTTAAGGATGCTTGTAGGGAAAACCATAAACCAGAATGTGGTCTTTTTGGAGGATGAATGACCCTGAAATCTATATTAGTACTTGGTCCAGGAACTCCTATTCCGGCATGAAGTACTGGAAATGGCCGAGGGCTAAAATATGATCCTGCTGCTGAAACTAGAGGCATAAAATTAGGATCGATATTCTGTTGGATTTGTATAGGTCTAAAACCCCAGTTAATCTCTTGGTGATGTTGTGGAAACATTGTAGAAGAAGCGGGATTTTGCAAAAACAATGATGTACTAGTAGTAGTCATAACAAGCTGCTGTTTTGGAGGTGGAGGTGCTCTAAATTCAGGAATATTATTATGATGTTGAAATATGGATTTTCCTTGTAATTCAGCATGCAACAGATCAAGTTCCACTGGTCCTCTAATTTCTGGCTTGTTGGTGGCTGTGCCAATACTCAGCTGAAGCCAGCCTTCATCTTCTTCCTTGTCTTTAGCTTTTTCTTGAATATTGTTAATATCGTTGTTATCTTTGGAAGTAGAACCGGTTTCGTTAATACTTGCGGTTCTTGATTCATCTTCAGCCATTGGTTCAATCAGTGCTAGATCAGATCCTAATAAACAATCTCCTGCACCTTGGCTATAATATTCATATCCTTCTTCTGCTAATTGGCTCATACGACTAAAACTCTCGTAATAACCATAAACACTGCTCTGATGATTCTGTTTAGAAAGGTTTTGAGAAGGATTAATCATGGTCATATTGAAATCCCCCCAAAGTAATTACCAAAACCCACAAAGGAGAAGAAGCTGTTGTTGAAAATCTCTTTAATGTAAGCCATGGATAAATGAGATATTCTTGTTCAACTCTACAAATTGGAAAAAGGAAGAGAGATCTGCTTTAGAGGTTCTGGGCAGAAAAACCATGCTTTCTTAGTATTATGGAGATAGAGATACCCATTGACTAGCAGAGGATAAACTGTGTCTAAAGTTGTTTCTTTTTCTTTTATAATATATGTGCTGTTTTTATCCTCGACAAAACATCAACGGAAAAGGAGGAGAATAATACCTGCAAATCTCACTTTCCATTAATTCTCTTTGTTTGGAAGCTTGTAAGGGATGAAATAGTTTTTTTTCGCAGAGGTAAAAATAGATGGTGGTCAGTCACTTGGAGAATTTATTTTATATTCTTCTTGCACATCTCTCTCAATATAAAATAACCTATATACTCCTCCGTCCAATTTATATAAAGGCATCTCTTTTGTAATCTATACCAAAAAATAGTACTTCCTCCGTTCCAATTTATGTGAACTTGTTTGACTGGGCACGGAATTTAAGAAAAAATGAAGACTTTTGGAATTTGTGGTCTATAACAAGCCAAAAGGGGCCCAGAGTATTTATGTGGTTATAAAAGTTTCTCATTAAGGGTAGAATTGTAAGTTTAAGCTAAATTGTTACCAAATTTAGAAAGGGGTCATTCTTTTTGGAATGGACCAAAAAGGAAATAGGTTCACATAAACTGGAACAGAGAGGGTATATTTATTATATTTAAAAATAATTTAACTTTAAATATTTTATTTTATCTTTAATAAGATAAAATAACTTATAACCACATAAATATTTACGGCTAATTTATTTAGACCGTAAATCTAAAAAATTAAACTTTGTATCCAGTCAAATTCTATCACATAAATTGAGACAAAAGAAGTGTTACTAACTACAATAAGTACTCCATCCGTTCATTTTATTTGTCCGCAATGGACTTGACACGCCCCTCAACAAATGATAAATAAAATATATATTTTACAATAACACCCATAATAATAATAGCATTTTAAGAAGGCTTAGAAAATGATTTAGGGAAATATTAGTTAATGATAAAGGTAAAATAGATTTCGTTTTATTTTCACTTGATTTGCTAAAACTGATAAGTAAAAGTGAAAATATATTTTAGTATAACGGACAAGTAAAAATAAACAAATGGAGTATATACTAACAAATCAAAAATGTTTACACTATCCATACTCTTAGTGTAATTTAATTTATTGTAACATATTATTACTTTATTTTTCATGCAATTAGTTTCACTTATTACACGAGTTGTTACCATGTTACTTGTAAACAGTATTCATATTTTAGGTAATTTGATATCGTAAAACTTCGTCTATACGATCATTATATATCATCTTTTATATCTGTCTTTAGTCTTTTTGAAGGTCTATACCAATATTGATCTTTTGACTTAATTAATGAAAGAAATACATGTTCCACCTTTATAAAAGTGCAGCAGCAGCACCCCCCCCCCCCCCCCCCCTTGGGGGAGGAGGGTGGAGAGAGAGAATGTCAGCCCCAAATTATCACAAAAGTTATCTCTTTCTCCAGATATCACATAAAGGTCCTTTTTAGCTTTTAATCCATGTCTTTTGGGCATCTAAGCCTTGCTTGGAATTCGCAATTCGTTTTTGCACTCAATTCATGTTTGATTAGAAATCTAATCTTACTAATTAATTTTCCATTCCGTGTAAGCAGATTACAGATCAATGAAGCTTTTTAGACAAAAAACGGCAACTTCATTTTCATTAATGATTTTCTAAGACAAGTATTTGTTCATTCAAATAAGCTTATATATGCCCGGTAATCTAGTGTAGGAGTTTGAAAAAACATAAAATGCACACAAAAAAGTAACTGCTAATATTTTCTTTTTCTTTTTGCTGCCTTTTTTTTTTTTAATTATCTATTTTTCCTCGCAGTACGTGCTTCGTAGGAAGATCAAAGACTTTAGCTGGAGAAAGATACTCATAAGCAAGAAATTGAGGCTTTCCGAAATCTTCAAGAAAAAGTTCACCTTTTTGCAAAATTTCCCAACAAGTTAATCGTTTTGTTTGTCCAATATAATTTGTACAGAAAACTATAGTCTAGGGTTGATAAATTTTGATTAATAATCCTAGAATTATTTAGTGAGTACTTATGATTTGTTTGATTTATTGAATTAAAAGGTGATACGCGTACGAGATATAATCTTAAATATTTAGATAAATTTTTGTTTTCAATTACCTTAATATTTTTTTTTTTCTTAAACTGGATAGATTTAGACAAATTTTTGTTTTCAATTTTAACCTTGACTCTCTTAAGAATAAATCTGGCAGGAGGACGATTTTGTCATTATACTTACATAATCCATATATAGCTGATCCTTGAACTGTTATCACAATCCATGTATAACCGGTATAAGATTATAACAAGATTTAACAACAACAATTATACCTCAATCCGACGTGAATCTTTAATATCATAAATGTGTTTTTTGAGTCCATCATATTCCAATACTCCTTATTAACATATTATTTCGCCGTAAGAGTTCTCTAATATACTGTAGTGGTTATATTAGGAATTATTCCCTGAGCTTTCAATGGGACCATGCCTTGGATTTCAATCTGAGATCATCCCTTGGGGTTAGTTCATTCTCTTGGTTAGTTGGTCAGCACCTCCGAAAGAAACGAAGGACTTTATTCAATGACCCCGCGATCACCCCTCTGAACGATCAAAATAAGGTAAAGCTTGTAATTAGCTAAGAAAACTGGAATCACCTATGGGGATGTTCAACTTCCATTATTTTCTATCTTAATACTAAATCTGTCTGGATTCTGAGATTCTTTTCGATCTAACTTCTTGCTATATGAGTTTAGATCAAACCTCTTTCTCTTTTAATTCTCAATCATCATGTTTCTTAATGCTTCTACCAAAAATGAAAAAAGCAACTAACAAAGTACGTATAAAATAATGTTTAATTATATAGCGAAACTATATATTTTCATACTCCCGGTGACCAACGAGCCCTTAGATTTTTTCTAGTGACCGATAAAACTCAACAATATATGTAGTCTACATGATTTCTGTGTCCAACAATAATAATCAAAGGTAATCATGTCAATCCTTAGCATTTTAGGTTTTGGCACATTTATCACTAAAAGGGAAAAAAATTATTTTGTACCTTGCATAATTGACGCTAGTTGTATGACGCCTCTTTTCTGTCTTACAATTTTGTGGTCCTAGAATTTTGTGGACTCAAATGTGTAAGATATGAGTCCACAAATGAGTGAGATAAAAAGAGGCTTCACACAACTAATGTCAGTTGTACGAGGCACACCATAAAATCACTCACAAAAAGAGCATATTTCTGTTAGAGTAATTGTTTTTTCTCTATCAGATTAAAGTGACCTGTATATAACAATTATCAGTGGAGTGACGCAATGACATATATATAATTAGTCTTCTATATACATATAGGGTTATAGTATAGTAGTTAGTAGTAGTATATACACTGTCTATATACGAGTGCAATGAAAGGCTCAAATTACTAAGTGGGCAATTATAAAGAAATGAATGACATAAAAAGAAAAGAAAAACATAAAAAAGGGAGGGTTTTGGAAAACATGATGGCGTTTTCTCAAAACACTAAACTGCAGAAGACATTCCCTTCTTCCTCTGAGTTTTCTCCTTCACCCAATGCTTTACTATTCAGAAGCATGGAGCATGTGCTTCCCACCCTCCCTGCAAACCAACTGTACGGTTTTAATGACTTGTCTAACTATTTAAAACTATTTCTGCAATTTTGTTGTACTAAAGTTATTGTTCAAAAACTCAAATGCTTGTACTTGGGATTTCTTTTTAATGAGTGATCTCAGAAATGGAAGCCATTGCTGCCTCTCTTGCTAAAAAGCTGATTCTTATTCTTTTCCAGCTAACCCCATTTATATAATACTGCCAACTTCTCTTTCTTAATTAGTTAGGGCTGTTAGGTTAGACGGATTAAGGGTTATCCTGATATAAAATTTAGGATTACATTTGTTTAGCGTTTAGTTGCGAAAATTAATTAAAATCAGGACAAAACTAATTTAAGGGTAAATCTTGAAATTTCGGGATAACCTTATTATCTTTGAATCAACCGATACCTTTAGTACTTTCTTTCTTTTGTATGAGTGCGCGAGAGCAAATAGCATATAAGTAGGTACCTTAAGAGATATTAGATTGAAAAATGGAGAACTTTTTGAAGAGGAACATTTTACAACACATAATCACAAAGAAAACAAATAAAAAAATAAAACAAGAATTTAACGAGGTTCGATTAAATCTAATTCTCGGAGCAGAAGTAAAAAGAGTTTTCATAGACCTATTTGATCTAAATTAATGAGTTTCAAATATTGAATGATTTAAAAGAAAAAAGGACTCTAGTTCAAAAAGATCCCTTTCGGGGACCCGTTTGTGTTTTCCTTTCCATTAGAGCAAGTGGTAATGGCTTTTCTTTTTGTTTGTTTAGTAAAATTGTAGTCCGTGGTGTGTCCCCGCTTGAGATAGTTGAAATGAGACTTGACTTGAAAGCAAATTCATGCAAATATTGTTTCATTTTTTTTTTCTTAAAAAGTTGCACTCCATATTAAAGGATGGATCTTTCCATCTCGTCATCATACCATCATCATGACTTCTCACTCAAGTGCGATCGGAACTCCCAACTCCTAATTCTCATCTTCTATATTGATTTTACTTCTCTCAATTTCTCTAAATTATTACATGAATAAGAGATGCATATCTGATTTTAAATTAATTATCTACATTTAATTAGTTAAAACTAGGCCTTAACCAAAAATAAAGATAGTACTAATAGATATTTCATGTATAATTTCAAAAAATTTAATATTTTCTCCTTCAAATTTCCCTAGCATTTGAACATAGATTTGGCTAAACTTGAAAGAGAGAGTTTTGAAGTTGTATTGAGAAATAGTTTGTGAAAGTTAAAACTGTGTTTGGACATGCATTTTACTTGAAAGAATATTAAAATTTTTTAGTGAGAAAAAATTTCACCCAAAAACTGGCCCAAACCTGATTTTGGTATTTGAAAATTTATCTTCATTTTTTTTTCCATGAACTGATCAACTTCCACGAACAAATATTATTTTCAAATTTTTTTCTTAAGAAAAAAGTAGTAAAAATCTATGTCCAAAACGGAGCCATTTTCTAGCACCAAAATTTATCTTAAAAACTTGACAAGACCAAAAGTCCTGCATTAGAGAAATCTTACAGATTTTATCATGGAAAACAAGTTTTTGAAGATCATTTTTATAGAAATATACAATAAGAACACGCTAAAATGACGAAAACAAAAAGTGGATAAAACAGAGAACAAGAAAGCAAGACAGTGGACTATATAGGAGTACTTTTGTTTTTGCTGGAAATAAAGTGATTATTCACGCTATCTTCTTTCTTAATCCATTTTCAATTTCTTAGGACGCAAATACATGTTATTTTTGTGTTCCTGACAATTGTCAAGTATATACAATATAATGCGTATGGTAAAGAAATTTCCCTAGTGACCTTTTGGGTGAAAAGGTACTGAGTGTTGACCATTAAAGCAGTTGAAACTTGAAAGTCTAATTTTTCAGACAGCTAGTGATAACTCGATAGATCATTTTCAGTTTTAACCTTCATTTCTGTGTTCTGAGAACTCGTGGCCAAAAATCACATCAAACAACATCGATTATGAGAATCGCAACCCAAATTCAAGCCTAGGAAACTACGATTTTCCGAATTCCGAAACGAATGCCGATTCAAACCAAAATTTTGAACACAAGTCATAAATGCATGACGGACCTATTCCAACTTCCGGATTCAAAATCTGACCCTGATATCAATAAAGTCAACTCCCGGTCAAACTTTTCAACCTTCCAAACCTTCAACTTTCTAACTTTCGCCAATTCACGCCGAAACGACCTACGGACCTCCAAATCGGCTTCCGGACTGTTTACCTCGAAAAATGTGAGTAACAATTAAAGATAATTTGTGGTTTTAAAGATATGTGATATATTCTAATACTAGTAATTATACAAGTAATATTAAGCTTAAGTAAGAAAAAAAGTTGAACCAAATCAGTGTTGCTTGAGCAATAGGGGCCTCAAACTCGGTTATTCCAAGGACCTCAACGTCAGCTTAGAACAATAAAGTATGAACAATGAAGTAAAGACAATAAATCTGAAGAATAATTGTTGAGCACGTTAAACAACAAAGACAGAGCTGAATGTTCTATTGCAGAGAATAATATCAAATGATCCTTACAAAATGATTGGGACCCTTTATATAGGAGGAGAAAACCCCAATATAGTATATTCCTAATTGTAGTAACGGATTCTAGTGGTACAGGTGTATAACAGCCTAATACGGACTTGTACCATTTTGTACAAATCTTATCTTTTAATTTATCCCCTGGTCCACGTGTCCTTGAGAAATTTCCGCTCTTTCTTGATTGACTTCGAGATTGTGCTGCCCTCGATGCAGGTCATGCTAGGCCTTCGATCAGATTCCTCGAGGTACGTATCCCTCGACCGATCTGACTTCCATTTTGAATTCCCCGGACTCGGACTCATAACCCAGTTTAAGACCTCGAAATCGGGCTCCCTGATTTTGACAGTATACAGATAGTCCCCGTGTTTCTTATAATGAAATGATGAGAAACGATTTGTATTCCCGAAGTCCTCAACGATGACGTCATCCTCGTGACTTCATCAGGTCTTGGAGATGTGTCCTTGCAGGTCTTGGAGATGTGTCCGAGATGAGGCCGGCCCCGCCTGGGAAAAAAACCAGGTCTTCAAACCCAAAGCTCGAGAAGGATAACAAAAGAAAAAGGGTCTTGAAACCCGAAGACCCTCAGGACAAGAAAACCCCCGCCCGAAGGCTGCAGAAAAGGTATGCTCAAACGGGCACGGGCTCGGCCCAAGACTTCCTGAATGATGAAGAGAATGATGAAGAAGGGTCGGCGTTGGTGACTCGATCTAGGAAACCAGTCGAGGCCGCCGATCCTTCCGAACATGACACATCATCCCGTGGTAAGGATGCCCCGAAAGGAGTAACGGGCAAGGCCCCTGCATCTCCGGAGGTAGAGATTGACCCTCTGCCTCCAACAACTATACCGGAGGGGGTAAATGCCGGGACCCCTAATGATAACGACAACGCCCCGAGCTCCTCGCTCGGGGCCGCGACTACGGGTCACTCCCTTTTGTTGCCAACTTACTCTGAGGGGGAAATCGAAGAAGCCAACGCTATGCCAAAGCCCGATCCACATGAGGGTGTCTTCGGGCAGGTAATCCCGTGTCCGTTCCTCCCTTGTGATGGATACTTTGGTACGTCTGAATATTGGTCCCTGTGGGACGTCGACTCCACCGATGATCATGTGGATGACATGTTGAGGTTCTTCAGGTTCATTCTTTCTGCCTGCATCCCTCTCCCTGAAGTGATTCTTAGCCCGGTCATTTAGGAATTCTCGAAGGTGGCCCTCATTGAATAACCTAGCCACTTCCTCCCTTAGCTGCCTACAATCTTCTGTTCTATGACCATGCGTGCCATGATACTTGCATATCAAGTTCGGGTTCCCTTGGGAGGGATGGGTCTGTATTGGCTTGGGCACTTTGTATCCTTGATTCTCCCAACAGCCGAGACGATCCCTGATGCATCTATGCTGAAATTGTACTCTGATAATCGGGGAGCCTCGGCGGGGTCGGCGTGTTTATCGAACCAGTTCTTGCTCATGAGTCCCCGCGAACCTTGACCTTAGTCACCTCTTCGATCGCTCCGAGAGGTATTGTAGCTCGGGCCGTTGTTTCTTTGATCTGCATATGGTTGATACCGTTCTTTGCTGAATCTTGATCCCTGGTCTGTGTCCCTCGGGGGCTTGGTTGTGAACCTGTTAGGATGAACTGAACCCGAGGGGGCTCCCAACTGGTCGTCCTCGACCCTAATTTTTGGCTGATAGCGATTGTGCACATCCGACCACGTTACGGCTGGATATTCAATCAAGTTTTGCTTTACCTGTCGAGATGCAATAGAGCTTCCTTCATTCACTCCTTGCATAAAGGCCTGAACTGCCCGGTCATCGGACACTGGCGGTAATTCCATTCTTTCCATCTGAAATCGGGACACGAACTCGCTCAGCATCTCGTCGTCCCTTTACTTTATTTTGAAGACATCCGATTTTCTTGTGGCCACCTTTATGGCCCCAGCGTGTGCTTTCACGAAGGCATCCGCCAACATAGCAAATGAGTCAATGGAGTTAGGAGCTAAATTGTGGTACCAGATCATAGCTCCTTTTGATAATGTTCCCCAAACTTTTTCAACAATACTGACTCTAATTCATCATCATTCAAGTCGTTTCCTTTGATTCCACAGGTGTATGAAGTAATGTGTTCATTAGGGTCAGTTGTTCCATTATATTTCGGTATATCGGGCATGCGAAACTTCTTGGCAATGGGCATTGGAGCCGCACTTGGGGGGAAAGGTTTTTGTATGAACTTTTTTGAATCCAATCCTTTCAAAATCGGAGGTGCTCGTGGTATCTGGTCGACTCTTGAGTTGTATGTCTCCACCTTTTTGTCATTTTCTTCCACTTTCTTTTCTCCGGACTCGATTCTTTTTGCCAGCTCTTCGAGCATTTTCATAATAGCGGGATCAGTCCCCGACCACTTTCATCGGGCCTTTCAGGCGCAGGTTCTGCATGTCGGGCGTCCACTGGTTCGGCGGTGTTTGGAGTTTTGTTCGGACTCTGAATTTGTGCAATGGCGACTTGTTGAGCTTGCAACATCTCAAATATCACTTGGAGGCTGACTCCTCCTTATTCCATTCCTCATGCTTCCCGGCCTCCGGCTCGGGCTTCCCTTTGTCCATTCCTCACGGGGTCTATGCCTACGTCCGTGTTCATAGCGTTATGTGAACTGATATCAACGGGCTCCAAATTTGGCACTCCCTCCCTCAGGGTATATGGGTGGTACACCAAGCCCTATACCGCTGTTTTCTCCGAGTCCCTCACTGTCATGAGCAGGTGCGTTTTGTGTGCTAGACATATTTTGGCCTGAAATAAAAAAAATCTTTGACAAGAAAAAGTGTGAAGAATAACGTGTGTTATCAGAAAACTAGCACTAAAATAATCACTATTATCTTTAGCCCCACGGTGGGCGCCAAACTGTTTACCTCAAAAAATGTGAGTAACGATTAAAGATAATTTGTGGTTTTAAAGATATGTGATATATTCTAATACTAGTGATTATACAAGTAATATTAAGCTTAAGTAAGAAGAAAAGTTGAACCAACTCAGTATTGCTGGAGCAATAGGGGCCTCGAACTCGGTTATTCCAGGGACCTCGAGGTCAGCTTGGAATAATAAAGTATGAACAATAAAGTAAAGACAATAAATCTAAAGAATAATTGTTGAGCACGTTAAATAAGAAAGACAGAGCTGAATGTTCTATTGCAGAGAATAATATCAGATGATCCTTACAAAATGATTGGGGTCCCCATATAGGAGGAGAAAATCCCAACATAGTACATTCCTAATTGTAGTAACGAATTCTATTGGTACAGGTGTATAACAGCCTAGTACGGGCCTGTACCATTTTGTACAAATCTTATCTTTTAGTTTATCCCCTGGTCCACGTGTCCTTGAGAAATTTTCGCTCTTTCTTGATTGACTTCGAGATTGTGCTGCCCTCGATGCAGGTCATGCCAGGCCTGCGATCAGCTTCCTCGAGGTACGTATCCCTCGATCAGATATGACTTCCATTTCGAGTTGCCCGGACTCGGACTCATAACCCAATTTAAGACCTCGAAATCGGGCTCCCTGATTTTGACCGTATACACGGACACGCTTCTAAGTCTAAAATTATCATACGGAGCTATTGGAACCATCAAAACTCTATTCCGGAGTCGTCTACACAAAAGTCAAACTACGGTCAACTCTTTTCATTTTAAAGCTCTAATCTAGGGACTATATGTCTCATTCCACTCAGAAACTCACCCGAAACCAAAACCAAACACCCCCGGCAAATCACATGTTCATAGTACATTATAGAGGAGGCAATAAATAAGGGATCAGAGCTAAAATACTCAAAACGACTGGCCGGATCGTTACAGTTAAAAACATAAATTAGGGGGTCGGGAATGTAAAGGAGTTAAGGAGGCAAAAACAACCGTTTTTTGCCGTTGGCTAACGGTACAAAAATGACCAGGTTTTAAAAAAAAAGTAAGGGTACCGATCCGGTACCGTACCAACCGGACCGGTACTAAGGATATTTTTTTAGTACCCTACCATTACCTTTACTCTTTACCAAAATCCCACACCCTTACCCCCAATCCGGAGCGGTATGGTCCGATATCGATACGGGCCGGTATGGATAAAGGTAATATCCTCCCCTTATACAGCCCTAGCTTTAACCCAACAAAATCATTATTTTTAAAATAAGACATACGTTTTTCGTCCAAGTAAAAACTAGGGAAATGGAGATAATGAGAAATAGAAATTAAGGAACCGATTCGGTTAAGAATTATGTTCTTTTGCACCCCTAGCTAGTTGAGGGGATGAAGAGAGGGGACATTGATTTTGCATGTGCATGTGGGTATAATGAGTACTAATGTCAGTCCATGCATGTGATTGAAACGAAATGACACTAGTGGAAGTTTTCAATTTAATCTACTCATAACTCATCATATAGTATTACCATTAGTCAATAGCAGCTGATACTACAGAAAGAGACAGAGCCAAAGAAAACAGAGGGTTCATGGAATCTGCAGCTTTACATAGTACATAGGAAAGCCCGAATTGCAGATAAAACGATAGCATGCCATATATATAATTATATATATGCTTATAACTCTATTCTCTGAATTGCCATATGCATGTTTGTTTTTCTGCAATCTCCTTGCGTCTGTATTTCTTTTCTTCCTTCCTTTTGCATATCTCGTTTACTTTCCTACATTGGAAAAGAAAGCTGCTTGGAAAACGTTAGGTCCTCAAACAATTAACCAAACTAGCTAGTGAAGTTTTTGAGAACGAAGAAGTTCAATTGAATCGCATTCCTTGAAAATTGTACTATGTAAATACGACAAAATCTTTTCTTTTTTTTTGTATTCAAGTAGAAGTATTAAAAAGTGAGATAAGCACCTTAAAAGAAAAGATAGACACAATAAAGAAATCGCTCTTTCATGACTGATTTACAACTAGAAATAAATCCAGTATATGATAACGCATTAAAATTCACAGAAAGATTTCAGCCCAATCCAGAATGACTTACTAGCTATACTCCTCAAGGAAAAGCGGATCAAACAATAATAAAACGGAAAATGCAATCTAGAAGATTTCACAAAACCAAAAATATTCAAACCAGAATCTCATTTGATGTACACAACTCAAAGGGAGGAACCTCAATTAGATTTATTGATTATAACTATTCTACCCATAGAGGAATAGATGATGAAACTGAAAGTACGGTAGAAGATACTAAATGTATGAATATTGAAATAATACAAGACGAATTTGAAGTAGACATAGCATTAGAAAAAGCAAGGAAACTAGTTAAAGAAAATAAAAGCAAGACTTTTCAATGTAAAGGATGTAACTTGGAAGACTAACCTTAAGTAAAATAGAAGAACATTTTAAGAAATGCGAATTAAGAACAGATAATTGGGGATATAGAAAAGAAAATATTTCACAAAACAAATCCGATAAATTTGATCAAATTTCTGAAGAAATGCAGGATAGTTATGAAGAAACAGAAACAGAATCCCTAATAAGTATAAAAGAATTAATGGAATCGACTAGTTCTAGCCCCAGTCCATTTCAAAGAACAATCCATCAAAGTACAGTAGATACTAGCACGGGAAGTGTACCTAGAAGAAGAGTATATAGACTAAATCAAAAAATAGAAACAGAAAATATAAAACCATCAGGAAAAAGGATGCCTATAGAAGAACCTATAAGGTTACAAGAAGGAGGAAGCAAAGGTAAAATACTAAATATAGCAGCTCATGATCCACAAATGTGGAACTCGGTAATAGACCTCTGGAAAGGAATAGTAGTGGCAGATTATATAAAAACCTATAATGACACAGATGCAGAAATGATGTATAAATATATGGAGACTTTCTTAGGAGAATCAACAAAAGGATTATGGGAAGCCTATAAGTCTGAATTCCCATAGGATTTTCAAAACCTAATAGCAATGGGACCAAATCCTTATAATATTACAAATAAAATACATAGTTTAATTACAGGCGAATATCCAAATAGTGGATTAGTAGTATTACGGAAGAACGCTTTAATAAAATTAGAACAATTAAGTATAAGCAGTTGGTTTCACATAAAAAAGTTCTTAATTGATTATTTTTATTATTGTACTATTAGTGGAAATGCTTTTGATCAAGATTTAGGTAAAAAATTATTTAATAAATTCCCAGGAGTTTTAGGAAGAGAAATAGAAGAACAGTGGTATAAAAGAGATGGAGTAATACAAAATCCAAATGCAAAATGGTCCATATGACACAAAATACAACATATAATGGAAATACTACAAGAAAAGTGTACCCATATACAGATACAAAAACAACTAAAATAGAATAATATGAGTTTTTGCAAATCAACTGTGTATACAACACAAAGTTATGACAAGAATGAATATAAAAAAAATATAGAAAATATAAACCTCAATATAATAGGGGATATACTAGAAAAAATTATTATCTTAGAAAATCATCAGCTAGAAAACCATATCTAGATAAAAATAGACACGTTAGAAAATATAGAACAGAAAGAAACTATAAAAATAAACTAGAATGTTTTACTTGTGGAAGTGTAGAACACTTAACAAATACGTGCCCAAAAAGAATCAATAATAAAACAAGATATTCACAATTAATAGAAGATTTTCAAGAAACTTTAATAAACGTAGACGAATACATGTCAGATAATGAAAGTATATACTCTATAGTAAATATAGATAGAGAAGAAAAAACTCAAATAGACACTTCAGAATCAGAAGAAGAAGAATTAATAAATGAGATAGGATTAGAAAAATTAGATTTAGAAGAAATACAAGAAAATACCTTTGTAAACATATCGGAAGAATGTGTCCATAGTTTCGAAAGGAATAAAGGATTAGATAATAATCAGTGTTTTATATGCAAATGATACTCTAGTAAAGATAAAAGGGCTAAACGTAAGCTACACTATCTAGAGGGATGTATTTCATGCATAGAAAAGGAATTTAAAACAAAAATAAACAAAGAAGAAAAATACGAAGAGATAAATGATTCTATTACGAATTTGAGGATAATAGCATTGGAAACTAGAATAAGTGTATTAGAAAAATGAATACAAAAAATAGAAAAAGGAAAACAGAAATTGGAAGACAACAGAGAAAATATAACAGAAGTAGATGAAGAACTAATGAGTATAAAAAACTATGACACGCTGATATGTAATGAAGATAAAAGATTAAGTACAATAAAAATTTTAGCAAGAATCAAAATAGAAGATTACGAAATAGAAACGTTAGCTTTAGTAGATTCCGGATGCACAAGATGTATAATAAATAAGAAGATAATTCCACCAAATTTAATCAAAACCTTAGATAAGCCAGTTGCAGCTATGCAGATGGATGGAACCCACAATATATACATACATTATGTAGATAAATCCCAGATTAGCTTTATAAACACATGTTTAGATTTCTATAAACCTAGCTACAAGGTAGATAAAATCTGGGTGAGAGACTTAAATATAAATGTAGACTTTGTATTGGGATTAAATTTTATATTACATAACAATGGTAGCTGCCTACTCAGCAGAGATGGAGTAATATTTTTTAAAAATATTACACATACACCAGTACAAACAATAGAAACTGCAACCAGGATAAGGACACGATTGAACGCAGACCAGAAAAACCTGCAAGAAAATCAGAAAGAATGTTATAAAGAATGTAAAGATAAAAATACATGTTGTAAGATTAAAGAAGAATCTAAAACCTTAATACTAGAAGAAAATGAAGATAAAGATATATTAGAAAAAGACTATACTCTAATAGATATAGAAACATAATTATATAATTTTAAAACATGAATACAAAAAATAGGAATAATAAAAAATGAAAAGGATCTAGATAATATAATAAAAATATTAGATGAAATAGAAATAATAGGAGAAAAATATTTAAAACATTGGGAAAACAATAAAGTTATGTGTAAATCAGATATAATTAACCCAGAATATATAATTAAAACAGCTTCAATAGAAGCTACAAATCAAGATTTAGAAGACTTTAAAATTCAAATTGAAGAACTTATGAGCTTAGGAGTGATAAGGAGATCTACTTCTAAACATAGGTCAGCAGCCTTCATGGTTAGAAATCATAGTGAAACCATAAGAGGAAAAGCAAGAATGATAATAAACTATAAGAGACTTAATGATAACATTAGAACAGACAGATATAAGTTACATGATAAAACAGAACTGATAAATAGAATACAAGGAAAAAAGATATTCAGTAAGTTTGATTGTAAATCAGGGTATTGGCAAGTAAAAATGCATAAAGAAAGTATTGAATGGACAACATTTACTTGTCCAGAATGGCATTTCGAATGGTTGATAATGCCGTTCAGACTAAAAATAGCTCCACCAATTTTTCAACGAAAAATGGACAGTATATTTGGAGAATAAGAGATTTGTTTTAGTATATGTAGATGATATATTAGTATTTAGTAAGGATATTAAAGAGCATTTTGGACACCTACAGACAGTATTTAAATTATTTGTAGATAATGAAACAATAATTAGTAAAAAGAAAATGAAACTATGTAAAAATTATATAAATTTTCTAGGAGTAGTTTTAGGGGATGGAAAAATTAAATTACAACCCCATATAGCTAAAAAGGCTCTAGAAATGCCAGATAAATTAGACAATACTAAAGAACTACAAAAGTTTTTAGGAATAGTAAATTATGCAAGAAATTTTATAAAAGACTTAGGAAAAATAGCAGGACCACTATATGCTAAGACAGGCTCTACAGGACAAAAATATTTCAACACAGAAGACATTAAATTAGTACAAAAAATCAAAGAAAAAATAAAAAATATCCCTGATTAAATTATGCCATTAGAAACAGACTACTTAATTACAGAAACAGACGGGAGCTTTGAAGGATGGGAGCAGTTTTGAAGGCAAAACCAAATAAATATAGTGATAAGAATACAGAAAAAATATGTGCTTACCAAAGTGGTAAATATAGAGAAAAATGAAATATGAGTAGTATAGATGCAGAAATTTTAGCTGTAATATAAGGATTAAATAGTTTTAAATTATACATATTGAATAAACAAGAAGTAACAATTAGAACTGACTGTGAAGCTATAGTTAAGTTTCACCAAAAGATAAATGCAAAGAATAGTAGTAGAAGAAGATGGTTAAATTTTATTGATACTATATCAATATATAATTTGGTTTTTGAACATATTAAAGGAAAAGATAATAATTTAGCAGATCAGTTAAGCGGGCTTAAAATTACTGTTAATTAATAAATATTTTACATGTACAGCATGAGACCAACAGTTCCAAAGACTGAAGACAAGGGAAAGGGCATTCAAGCCTCACCCTCAGACAAATACTTGCAGACAGTATTAGGTAATCTTCATTTTAAGCCACAATCTTTTGCAGAACAAACTCATATGGATAGGATAAGTATTGGAAAACATAATTTAATATTCTTTCCACCATCAAACATATCATTTAGAGTATTACCAGAATGTGTCATAGATAGACCTCAAAGATGTTTAATTGATAACTTATGGATAGCATATAATAAAAAAGACACTAAATATTTTATAGCGGCTCTTAATGCCTTAGGACAGTATTTGACAGACAAAAACCAAGAAAAATGATTTAAATACTATTTAGTTATACATGGTAAGAGAAAATGGCATTTTTGAGACATGGTTAGAAGTACTAGACTCTATTAAAGATATAAAAAAACCACTTTTCAAAGGTTTCAGTGACTTCACTGAAGCATTAGAATATGCAAGAGGAATATTAGGACCAAACTACTATATCTCCCCAACACTCAGACAACCCAGAAAAAATTCCCCAATATAACATCCAAAAGGACAACGACAAGATAATATTCTGTGATCATTGCTCATCAATGACGGAAGCCTTCAAACGAATAAACCAGAAGAATGAAATCTTGGCACAAGAAAAAACAAGACTTATGGAGCAAGTAAAGGTACTAGAACAGAGAATACATGCATTAAAATTTGAATTGACACAATCCCAGACTCAAGTTATATCTCAACAAGACACAGAGATGAGTAGTCCAAAACAGAGTTCTCCATCTCAAGAAAAAATGGATGAGAAGGGTGTGCATTCCCCAATGAATGCAGCAAAATCTACTGTATCGGATAATGATACAGCTAGTCCGGTTCAAACGGTAACCGGTAAAGACTCATCAAATCCGTTTATGGCTGTCACTTTGCCAAAAAGTGAAGATGAAGGTTCATCAAGACGAAGACTACCTAGAACACTAACACAGGGAGAAGCATTAAAAAAGAAGGGTATAATTTCTAAAAAGAAAAAAAATGAGAAAATAGAAAACATAATTAAACAGACATTAGAAAATTTCTTTCAAGAAAAAGAAAAACAAGACAAACATATGATTAAAAGTCCCAGTCTTAATCCAAGTCCAGAAAGGTCTCAAAGCTCAGGGGATTACGAAGATGAAGACCACTTAAATTATCAAGATGCCCAAGATCCATACGAAGATGATTCAGGAATGAGTTTTGATTCAATAGCTCTACATAGCTTAGACACGTAAAAAGAAGCAAGGTCTCAGTCAGAAGCAATTAAGAGCAACAAAGACAAAGAAAACCAAGAGCAATAATGCGGGAGACAATTGAAAAAGAAGAAGTGACATAAAGAAAAGAAGAAATGACACAAAGAAAAGAAGATGTGACAAAAGGTAGTACTACAAGACAAGTTGAATTTTGAGTGGAAGAAATAGTTACAAACACTAAGGAAATCTCTGCCCAAGCCATGTGAAGATGGGGCCCAATGAAGTACTCTACAAGGCTAGACAAGAAAGATTTTTGGAAATGTTTGAAGTCCATTTTCAAATCCGTTTAAAAAATTTAGCTATAAAAAGGGAAAGAAGGAAGAAGAGAAAGACACAACTACAAGAGAAAGAACACTCTCAAGAAAGCCAAGCCACCAAAACACTCTCATTCATCACCCACCATCCTCCAAACACCTTGTAATATACATTGTAAAATATTTCCTTATGTATGCCTTAGTAGTTTCTACCTCAAGCTTGTAAAATAAATAAATCATTATGCTTGTGTGTGCCAGATCTTAATTCCCAAGTCCAGTAAACTTTTTGGGTTTCCCGAAGGGGAGATCTCTCTCCTGTAAACATGTAAGTTACTTATTTTATCTAAATTATGTTTCTGGATAGTACCCCTGTTTTTACAGTTTTATGTTATTATGTATTGTTTTATGTTTATTATTCCTCAATTATTAGTTTGTAAATAACTAGACATCACTCTTAGTATATGGTTATCTTTCCAATTTCTTAATAATTTTGATGGATTAACCTATAAATTCCTAGGAGAAACCGGTTAAGTCAAACCCAAAATTAACCAAAAATGGGTATATACGTTTAACCGTGACCAAGGTGAGGTTAAAGAAAAAAGAGTTAAGAAAAGATTATTTCTTTAAAAGGTTGGGAAGAAGAGATGAACAGAGTGGAGTAAAAAAAAAGTATAAAAGGGGTAATTTCAGTTCATAATTTTGATAATACTGTAATCATATAGGTCTACAGAATAAGAGAGAGAGAGAGAGTACCGAGTAGGATTTACGACATAAGATTTTAACGTTTTTACCATTTTACCGTACCAGTAAAATTATTTTACCGGACCAGTAAATTTATTAAGTTTCCAAAAATTTATCAAGTATCCTATGTATAAAATTGAATTCCCTTGACTCACTTTAGGTCGCAAAATTAAAACTTTTGAATCCTCGGATTTCAATTTTTGACTCCACCACTAGCTAGCGTTGACCTTTAAACTTTAACAAGTACTAGTATTATATCTAAACCGAACTAGTAATGTGATCGATGGTTTATGGATATTCTTAAATTTTGTGCTTTTCTTGGCATAGCGTTTGGTAATTTGTTTCTTTTAAGAAAAAAAAATATCCTAGGAGTGACAGACTTTTTACCAAAAAGTAATTGAGAGAGAAGATGAATACATGGTGAAAGGAACACTAATGATATTTCGAGATATTACTGTGATGAATGATATTTTAGTCACTAGTAATTATTCACATAATCATTTTGATCATTTCAGAAGATTCATGATTATATTGTAATATAAATCATTTACAATATGATTCTATTTAACAAAAGCAACAAAGGAATATGAAATCTACAGGCGTCCAAGGAAGTCTCCGGATGGGGATTGGCCTTGGAAAATCTACAACTTCAATCCAAGATGGAGCTAAAGAAGATTCAATAGTTTTGTCCAACTCAACTATAGGGTCGTTTAGTATTGATAGATAAACAAATTTAATCCTGGAATAAAAATTTATTATCTCCTTATCCCTTGTTTGATTATCAATTTTGAGAACTAAAAATAGTACCAAGATAACTTATACTTGCGAGAGGATGAAATAGTAATTCATGATAACTTATCTCAGGATAAAGCAGTAAAATAGACAATCTTAGGATTAGTACAACATACCAAACAATTAATAAAAAGTAATACTAAGATAACTAATTCCAACGTACATAACTAATTCCAATATAACTAATTCCAACATACTAATTCCATCATAACGTGTCTTCAAACCAAACGACCACTAAAAGTGTCCATTTAGACAGTCCCATCACCTTTAATTTGGAGATTAATTTGAACTCCAAGTCTCGTATGTTCTCTCATAATGTTAATATATATATTTCCTCTACCCTATTTCATTTCATGTGACACATTTTTTTAGTCTTTCTAAAAAAAAGTATTTTTCTATCTGAAAACAATTTATAATAATTAGCATTCCTATTTTATCTTAATAATATAACTTGTTTGGACTCAATTGCTATAAAATTCATTCTTTTAATGGGAAAGAAGAACGAAGACAGGTGGAACTCGAGTTTTTGTTTTTTTGACCCATTATCATAAATTTATTTAGTTTTTAAGTCAAATCTCCCAAAGACATCTTTATTTCTACATGTAACAGATTAGAAAATAAAATATAAAAGATATTTGCATGCTAATTTTTTCCTATTCAAATTTTAATTGTAAATATTATGTTAAGCTATTTTCCTCGTGAAAACTCTCACTAGGACTCATTTAATTATTGGTAGTAAAGTCAATTCAGATATTCTGCATATGTACAAAAAGGAGGACAATGAGTCTTCTACTTTCTAGGGGTGGTGGGTTATGAAAATTAAGTTTCACTTTTTTTTTTCTTGAATGAAGTCATGAAAACATATATTATTAATCCATACATGGTGAAAGCTCTTTACTTCAAAACATTTTCCAAAACTCAACATACACTGAAACCAAATTACAAGTGTATTTTATATATATATATATATATATATGGTTGAGGAGTTGCATCGCCTTATTCACACGTAGAACTCATTCATCATGAGATTCTGGCAATGATCTTGACGTAGTCACTGTGGTTGCTAAATTTATGTATGTGAGAATCTTCAATTATTCCATTTCCAGCTTTGTCATCCACCACACTTTGGACTGTCGTACTTCTTACATGAACATGCACAAGTGTGGGGAACCTCAAAATGATGCTATATTTAACTTTTGTCCCTTCCTCTGATTTGGATTTTCTTGTTTGTTTTTTGTTACACTGGATAGCTTTTGTATTTTCCCCAACTTAAGCTGCCTTGAAAGAATGAGTGGTAGGCAACTCCTACAAGTTCCGTTTTTACTTTAAATTTGGAAATAAATCCTACTCCTAGTTTATTAGTGAAGAGAAGAAAATCACATTAGTTGAATGGGTTTCTTTTATCCGATAATGCTGAGATTCATTTAATTCAAGTATAAGTAAATGTTGACTCTCTAACCTAAATGTCATTGTATAACATCTGAAGTAGAGAATACAGACTAAACTGTATGTAACGACCCGATCGCTCGTTTTGTAAAACCAACTTGTTACGACCCGGATTTCCTACCCTCGGGAGTTGTGATGGCGCCTACTAATGAGAGCTAGGCAAGCCGAATTTAATTACCTTTTCATTGATAACATAATCCCTTTTTAACAATTATCGGCAATAATATAAAAGCAACGAAATTAAATAATAAGCGGAAGTCTTGAATTATAGAAAACTGAATAGAAATGCGAAAAATTCAACATAAACCTCTACCCAAGACTGGTGTCACAATACTCACGAACTACTAAGAATACTAAATACAATCATCTGAAAGAGAACATAAACTGTTTGTCTCGAATACAATGAGATAACAGACTAAAATAAAGAATAGAGGAGACGTAGGGCCTGCGGACGCCTGCAGGGCTACCTCGATGTCTCGCTGGACTGAAGGCTTGCTCCCACACTACTGCTGCTGCTATCCGAAACCTGGATCTGTGCAAAATAACACAGAGTGTAGGATCAGCACGACCGACCCCATGTGCTGGTAAGTGTCTAGGGTAACCCCGGCGAAGTAGTGACAAGGCTAGACCGAACTACCACATAAACCTGTGCAGTTATATATACATATACAGCGGAATCGAAATACAGAGACAAGAAATCAATATGGGAAGGGGGGGGGGGGGAACATGCTAAGGGGAAATAACAATTTCAAGTAAAAGTCGTCCAGCAACGAAGGAATTAACACAACTCAGACATTAATAAAGAGACAGAAAGCAACAAGTGCACGGCATCACCCTTCGTGCTTTTACTCTCATCCTCACCAAGCAATGATATAATAAAATGTGCACGGCATCACCCTTCGTGCTTTTACTCTCTTTCCTCACATATAATCAATAGAATCGGCACAGAATGGTACATCGTGCGGCACGACATCACCCTTTATGCTTTACTCTCTTTCCTCACCATAAGCAAACAATGCACGTCATCACCCTTCGTGCTTTACACTCTTTCCTCACCATAAACAAACAATGCACGGCATCAACCTTCGTGCTTTAACACTCTTCCTCACCCAAACAACAATCACAAACAAGGGGGCAAGGGAATGAACAAGATAATAAAAAAAATCCCAGCAAGGGAACACAATTAAACAATTAAATCCCGACAAGGGAAAATAATCAATAAACAACAATATCCCGGCAAGGAAACAATTTAAATGCTTTTTCTCTTCCTTTTACTTTTATTTCATATCTCACTTTACCACTTGAGCCAATGCTCCAAAGGGTTCAACCATTTCATAGATATTCACAATTGAAATATAACTTGAGCCAATGCTCCTCGTTGTTCATAGGTCACAATTTTCTTTCACAAGCTTTTCACAACAAATAGGAATCATCACTAAGGCAAGGAAAATACAACGAAATCAAGATATTCACAATTTAAAGACCCACGGTCATGCTAGACACCAACGTATAGATACTCGTCACCATGCCTATACGTCGTACTCAACAAGAAGCAATTAGCAAGTAAGACTCAACTCCTAGTCCCTCAAGCTAGGGTTAAACCAAACACTTACCTCAATGCCTTGAATACCACTCAAGCCTCAATTATAGCTTTACCCCGCGATTCCACCTCCAATTCGCTCGTATCTAATCACAAATTACTTAGTTACATTAATACATGCTAAATGAATCAAGCCCAATGCATAAAAATGAATTTCCCAAATTTTACCCAAAAAGGTCAAAAATGCCTCCGGGCCCACGTGGCCAAAACCTGAGGTTCGAACCAAAACCCGATTACCCATTCCCCCACGAACCCAAATATGTAATTTGTTTTGAAATCGGACCTCAAATTGAGGTCCAAATCCCCAATTTTTTGAAAAACCTAGATTCTACCCAAAACACCCAATTTTCCCATGAAAATCTTTGATTTGAAGTTGAAATCATGTTAGAAGACGTTGAGGAGTGAAGAAAATGAGTTAGAAATCACTTACCAATCATTTTGGAGAAGAAAGTTTGTTTGGAAAATCGCCTCTTATGTTTTGGGGTTTTGAAAAGTGTAAAATAACTGAAATTCCCGTTTATTTATACCCCTCTGAAGCTCTCTGTGCGGACCGCGCAAAAAGGACCGCGGCCGCACAGGCTTCCCTGAAGACATGCAGATCATAGCCCCGTGCGGACCGCACAAGGCCGACCCAGAGATGTGATCCAGGATGGTGGGGCCCAGCCCCGATGTTATGCTCTTCAGGCCAGGCCCGAGGCTGAGGCTTCAGATGCAGTTATTACAGGTACAGGTCTTATATGTGATTTAAGATGTTTCTATAAAGTTTGGTTAAAAACGGACGTCGTTTGACGGGATCCGGACCCTAAATGGAAAATTGATGTTTAAAGGAGATTTTGGAAAATTTCATCGATCTTGAGGTTTAATTCGATGTTTATGATGTTATTTTGGTGATTTGATTACATGAATATTTTCGTAGGATGTTTTTGAGGTAGTGTACATACTTGGGTTGGAGTTTCGAGTGCTCGGGTGAGTTTCGAGTAGGTTCCGAGATGCCTTAGACTTAAAAGATCAGATGTTGCAGGTTCAGGAAATATTGCAGGCCTCTGAACCTTCTTGCGCGGTCCGCGAGAAACCGCGTGCGGCCGCGGAGGGGCCAGCGCGGTCGCTTTTCACCTGTTATGCTTCACACATGTGTGTTTATAGTTTTACAACTTGCGGGGTCGGTTAGTTTTCTTCCGAGAAGCTTTCGAGTTGATTTGGACCCTTGATTCTTGACTTAGAAGTTTAAATTAGAAAATATTGACCTAACTTTGACTTTTGTGAAAACGACCCCGGAACTGTATTTTTATGACTCCGATAGCTCCGTATTGTGATTTCGAATTTGGGCGGATGCCCGAAATTGATTTTGAAAGTACGTAGGTCGATTTATGTTGATTTGCCAAAATTTGACAATTTAAAGTTGAAAAGTTTGACTGTAGGTTGACTTTTAGCTATCGAGCTCGGAAATTGATTTTGGAACTTGGAATAAGTTCGTTATGATTTTTTAGAACTTGTCTGCAAAATATGGTGTCGTTTGTAGTTGATTTGATAGGATTCAGACGTTCAGTTGTAATTCTAGAAGTTCTTAAAAATTTATTTGAAATTCATGCGTTTTAGAGTTCAATTCGTAGTTTTAAATGCTACTTTTGTGTTTTGATCGCGTGAGCGAGTTTGTATGATGCTTTTAGACTTGTAAGGATGTTTGGTTTGAAGCCCCGAGGGCTCGGATGAGTTTCAGACATGTACCGAAGTGTTTTGGACTGAAGTTGGCAAAAATCTGGTGTCTGGTGCTCTGGTGTTGCAATTACGAACTCAAGAGTCGCAATTGTGAAGGTGAAAAAAGTTTGGTAATTTTCGCAATTGCGACTTCACCTTCACAATTGCGAAGGCAACGAGATTTTAGTGTTTTTCGCATTTGTGAACAAAAGTTCGCTTTTGCGTTTAGGTCCAGTACGCAATTGCGATGCCTTGTCTTTCAGTTGCGATGACGCATAAGGCTGTTAGGGTTCGCAAATGCGAGCCCTGGTCCGCAATTGCGAGAGTTCGCAATTGCGACATCTGCAACTGGTTAAAGGGCTGGGAGACGGGATATTTGAACTCATTCTCACATTTTTGAACCCTAGACTCGGTAGAAGGCGATTTGGAGAGGGAATTTTCATCTACAAACTTTGGGTAAGTGATTCTAATCTATTTCTTATCATATTCCACCAACATATCTTAGATTTTAACATCAAAATCATGTGAATCAAAGTGAAAACTTTTGAAACTTTGTCAAGCTTTTAAAAAATAAGAAATTGAGTTTTGAGAGTCGATTGGACTTGAAATTTTGAAACTAATCACTTATATGAACTCGTGGGCTCATGGGTAGAGGGAATCTACCATTGGACCCGAATTTTACTGGATAGTCTTGGATTGACTTTTATTGACTTTTTGGGAAAAGTGTAACGATCTTAGCTTTATCTATTGCAATTGAATTCCCAGTATTGTTTGATGATATTAAGTCGATTTGGTTAAATTTAAGCCATGTGGAGGCGGATTTTAAGGGAAAGACTATTTTTGAGTGTTGATTTGGTCTAGTTGAGGTAAGTTTCTTGCCTAAATTCGTGTGGGGAAACCACTCCTTAGGATTGGTATTGTTTAACTCAATTGTGATAAGTGAAATCCGTGTACGCAAGGTGACAAGCAGGCATACAGGTTGTATGTAGTATTTGTTCGGTTTAGGTTACTTAGACTATTTTCATGCTTTAATTGAATGCCACATCATGTTTTAATTCTTTTAGTCAATCTATTCTTACTTGCGTTAGTCTATCCTTACATACCTTAAATAAATTCGTTAGCACTTGTTCTACCTCCTAATTGATAATTTGCTCTCATGCTTTAGTTGAACTTGTTGCCTCTTTTATTGCCACATGCTATCTCTTCATTGTTGATATCACTATCTGAAGTCATTATACATGTTTTATATTTCGTTGTTGAATATCATTAATTGAAGTTATTGTTCATTTTACCTCTTTCATTGTCGACTTCCATTATTTTATGTCATTTCTACATGTTATCTCTTCCATTATGAGTTATTCTTATTTAACATCGTGGTTATGCATTGTCTCTCATTTTTGAGTTATTGGTGTTGAAGTTGTGAATGTCGTTATCATGTTGAGGCGAAATTATTATCGTTGAAACATCTTTCTTTTTGAGTATTTTACATTCATTATTGTTGTTGATATTCTTGTACCCATTATGGTGGAGTCATGGGCTATTATTGTGGAAATATTAATATCGTGGATTGTTGGAAAATTGTGATATATGGGCACTTGTGGTGCGAGTTGTTATTGTAATATGATATGACGCGCATGTGACGGTATAAGGCTTGGGGTGATGTTCATGCGGTGGTATAAGGTGGGACTTATGTGCGTGTTGCTTGTAGGGGAACTACGTGAAGCCACGCGGCGTCACAAGGTGGGCTAAAGTGTGTGTAGCTATTTCGAAAAAAAAGTTGTTTTCAAAACCTATTTCAAATGTAAAGCTCACGCGGCGATATAAGGAAAGATTGTGATTGCAATTGAGAAATGTGAATACGAGGCAGTACCTTGATTGTGATTCTTGATTATACAAGGCGGTACCTCGGTTGTGATTTCATTATATACGAGATGATACCTCGTTGTGATTCTTGCTGTTTATATTATGTTGCAAGGAGTTTTGGTGAGAACATTTCTTGTTGTTTCATTCTTTATTGTTCTAACAGTTATCGTCCGTGTATGATCATCGTGGTTCTCTTAGGTTGTTTCTTTTAAGTTATTTGCATGCTTAATTTCTGGTATTAGTTCATGTTATGTCTCGTTTAGTATCAGTTATTTCTTCACTTTCCATTATATATCTGTATTAGATTTTCATACCGCTTATTTGTATCCTAGTAGGTGTCTTGACCTGGCCTCGTCACTATTCTACTAAGGTTAGACTTGATACTTACTGGGTACCATTATGGTGTACTCATACCATATATCTTCACATTTTTGTGCAGATCGAGGTAGGTCTGCCCATGCTGGACGCTAGAGTTGATTGAGTTGCTGCTTGGGAGACTTCAAGGTATACCTGCTCCACGTCCGTAGGCCCCGGGGTCACCTTCCCTTTTATTCTGTTTACTGTTGTAGTTCTTTCAGACAGTGATGTAGTAGTTATCCTAGCTTTACTCTATATATGACTCAGTTCCACCGGTTTTGGGGAGCGTATTATTGAGATTATGTTTTGTGTCGGAAGGTTATATCAGTTATTCAGCTTGTTTTAGTATTTTGATAATTGTTTCCACCAAGTTATTACTATTTGTTAGTCTTACCTAGTCGTAGAGACAAGGTGTCATCACGACATCCTACGGAGAAAAATTAGGTTGTGACAAGTTGGTATCAGAGCTCTAGGTTCATAGATGTTACGAGTCATAAACTAGTTTAGTAGAGTCTTGTAGATTGATACGGAGACGTCTATACTTATCTTCAAGAGGCTACGGAACTGTTAGGAAAACTTCACTTCTTTGATTCCATATCGTACGAATTGGTTGACTCTGAAACTAAACCTTTGACTTTCTATTCTCTCACAGATGGTGAGGACACTGCTGGATCCGACGATCAGACACCCGTGCCCCCTGCTAGACTCGCGAGAGGCCGGAGCCGGGGCCGGAGCAGAGGCCGAGGAGGGGCACGTGGTGCATCTAGAACACCTACCCAAGTCGCGACAGAATGTAGTTCCAGTTAGGGGGGACAGACACTCGAGGTTGCTGTTGCAACCCCAGCACTTCAGGAGACCCTCGCACAGTTCTTGAGCATGTTCGGTACCTTATCTTAGGCGGGGCTGATTCCATTTGCACCAGCCACATCTCAGGATGGGGGAGGAGCACCGACTCCCATGGCCCGTACCCAGAGCAGCGGGTCCAGGTTGACCAGGTTCCTGAGGTTATACCGGTACAACATGTTGCTTCGGCTCAGCCCATGGTTAGGGAAATAACATCTGATGAGGAGCAGGTTAGGCTCGAGAGGTTTAAAAAGTATCACCCTCCTACTTTTAGTGGCTTGGCTTCAGAGGATGCACATGGTTTTCTTGAGGAGTGCCACCGTATTTTCCGCACTATGGGTATTGTGGAGACAAGTGGGGTTGCTTTTACTACCTTCCATCTATCCAGAGCGGCATAATAGTGGTGGTGAGTGTACGAGGAGGGTATCCCATCCAAGGCAGTTTCACTTACATGGACTCGGTTTTTGGAGTTATTCTTGAGAGAGTTTGTCCCTCAGACCCTTCGGGATGTATGACGCGCAAAGTTTGAGTAGCTGCGCCAGCGTACTATGACAGTGTTAGAGTATGCTGTCCGATTCAGTGACTTGTCCAGACATGCACCTATATTGGTTTCTACAGTCAGAGAGCGAGTATGTCGATTCATTGAGGGGCTCAACTATGGTATTAGATTCAGCATGTTTGGAGATTTGGAGAGAGATACTTAATATCAGTAGGTGGTTGAGATTACACGGAGGTTGAAGGGCATGCGGGGTCGTGAGAGAGATGACAGGGAGGCTAAGAGGCCTCATGGTACAGGAGGATTTAGTGGTCATCACGCTACAACTACAACCCGTCATGGTAGAGGCTATGTGAGCTGTCCAGTTCATTCAGCACTTCCAGCTTCTAGTGGTGCTCCGGTTGTTCCGAGGTCTCAGGTTGCACACTTTGCTCAGCCACTTTCTAGTGTACCTCCTGCACGGGGTGCCTTCAGCAATCAATCCAGCCGACCAGGTCCGTGGCAATCCTAGATACCACGCCCACCGAGAGCTTGCTTTGAGTGTGGTGATACCCGCCACATGGTTAGAGACTGCCCCAGACTCAGGAGGGGTGTACCTCTCTAGGCTACTCAGGCTCCACGGCTTCAGTCAGGTCCGTAACTTCCAAGGCCATGGTTGTTGCCTCAGTTGCCGCTCCCCCAAACAGCCAGCTAGGGGTTGGGGATGGGTGGGTAGAGGTCGCCTTAGAGGGGGTGGCCAGGCCACATGCTATGCTTTTCCGGGTAGGACAGAGGCCATTGCTTCAAACTTAGTCATTACAGGTATGTGTCATCTCGCTTTGCTCCATATTTGGATATATCTCGTGATTCTTTGTGTTCTCATGTTTATGTGTCCAAGCATGTGGGAGGTTCTATTTTTGTTGACCGTGTGTATGGGTCGTGTTTAGTTGTTATTGGTAGTTTTGAGACCAGAGTTGATCAATTGTTACTTAGTATGGTAGATTTTGACGTTATCTTGGGTATGGACTGGTTATCGCCCTATCATGCTATCCTTGATTGTCACGCTAAAAGTGTGACGCTGGCTATGCCAGGTTTTCCATGGTTGGAGTGGAGGGGTGCATTAGATTATGTTTCTAGCAGGGTTGTATCATTTCTAAAGGCTCAGCAGATGGTTGAGAATGGGTGTAATGCTTATCTAGCCTTTGTGAGAGATATCAGCGCTGATACTCCCACTGTGGAGTCAATTCCCGTAGTGAGAGACTTTCAAGATATATTTCCATCGGATCATCCGGGCATGCTGCTCGATAGGGATATTGATTTTGGTATTGACTTGTTGCCGGGTACTCAGCCCATTTCTATTTCACTATACTGTATGGCCCCAACGGAGCTGAACTAGTTAAAGAAGCAGTTGCAAGAGTTTCATGATAAGCGTTTCATTCGGCCTAGTGTGTTGCCGTGGGGTGCTCCATTTTTTTTTTCTGAAGAAGAAGGATGCTCCTATGCGCATATGTATTGATTATCTGCACTTGAACAAGGTTATAGTGAAGAACAGGTATACATTGCCACGTATTGATGACTTATTTGATCATCTACAGGGTGCTAGAGTATTCTCAAAGATCGATTTGCGGTCAGGTTATCATCAGTTGAAGATTCGAGATCCAGATATTTCGAAGACTACCTGTAGTACTCAGTATAGTTACTATGAATTCCTTGTGATGTCATTTGGGCTGACTAATGGCCCAACATCATTTATGCACCTGATAAACAGTGTATTCTGGCCCTATCTTGATTTATTCGTCATTGTGTTTGTTGACGACATCTTGGTGTAGTCGGGAAGATCATGAGCAACACTTGAGGATCGTGCTCCGGACCTTGAGAGAGAAGAAGTTGTATGCAAAATTCTCAAAGTGTGAATTCTAGCTTGATTCGGTTGCATTTTTGGGTCATGTGGTGTCGAGTTAGGGGATCAATGTAGATCTGAAGAAGATTATAGCAGTGTAGATGTCACGACCCAAAATCCATTAAAGGTTGTGATGGCGCCGGACACCACTGTCAGGCAAGCCAATAATAGATAATAAACTTGATTCTCATTTTAGTATTTTTAAAATTCATAATTCCCTTCAATTTAATAGTAAAAAGATGGAATTTACGGAGTAAATAATAATATTTTGACCATTTTGATACTGAGCAACCCATCATCACCCAAAAGCCTAGTGTCATAAGTGCATGAGCATCAACTAGAAAAAATAAAATAAAATACATCATTTTTCTGGAATATAACTTTGGACAGGAGAGAAAAATATAAATACTCTGAAGGAGACTCTGCTGCTGGGGATCGTAACATAAGATGCAGCTCACCTAAGTCCCGGTATCAACCAGGCCGCTGCGCCCACAAGGCCGCTAGACATAATATGTTCCTGTATAACAAAATGTATAGAAAGTGTAGTATGAGTACGAAAACAACGCATACCCAGTAAGTATCCAGTCTAATCTCGAAGAAGTAGTGACGAACGGTCGACTCCGACACTTACTATGAGCTATAAATAAAACGCCAATGATATAATTTAAACATGGGTTATATAGAACGGCTGTAAGCTCAACATTTTGACGTAAATAAGCAATTCTTTTATAATTATGAAATCTCCTAATTTATTTCTCATCAATTAATAATTTATCTCAGGCCAAAGAGGCAATATCATTTATTATAAATTCCAAGCAATCAATTCAATCATGCGCAAATTATGCCAAGGTCGTACGGCCTGATCCAATATATAAATATAAACTGTGCACTACCGAGGGTCGAACAACATGAACCATAGATGCATCTATTAACCTGCCGAGGCGAACGACCCGCTCCTATGAGAGTAGTGAAAATTTACCCCGCTCGCGGAATATAATTGCGACACGGTTACACATAGGTTTCTTAAGTTATTATAATATTCCTCAATTCTTTTCGAAAATACGAAGTTCAAATGAAAACCATTAAAATCTTAAATTCCTCAATTTCAATTCTTTTCAAGACAATTATTACGCTACCTCAATCTTGATTCTTCTCAAGGCAAACAATAACCATAATGCTCGAATGCCTCTAAATAAAATCAATTACGGTGACCGTCAAGCCTCGCACGTACCGTCACAAATCACATGTATAACTTAACATGCTGATGGAGCTGACCATTGCCATCATTATGCCGATTCCACCATTGCTAACCGATCCGACTTCTTCTAATTTACTCTGGACTTGCCTTAGGAATGATGATAGCTCCATTCAAAACATAACGAACGCAAATTTGCACTCATCCCGAGTGACCTTATTCTCACGAGACCACGCTGTCTCAAATCCCACGAACCATCTCATGCCCTCTTTGTGGCGCATATTCGCATCTTCAACTGGTACACCCATTCTAAGAATTCCTTTGTGAATCCGAAGTAGTTTCTCCCATTCCTCCCATGCTACACCGCAGACCGAAGATAACACAAAACACTCCAAGGCCCCCTCCGCTGCAAAAGCTCGAGACTCAACCATACTACGGACTCGAAAACCTTAGGCATCACACCTTTGCTTTTGAATCCACTAGGACCGTTATTGAGAGTCACCCACTCTGACTTGGTCATGAATATAATCAATTCCAAGGCTCTACTAGCACATGAAGACCCTCTCGAAGAAGCACCCGGCTGGATCACTTTCCTTGCAAATCGCGTCTACACAAAGCATAAACTCTGAGTCTTCCCAAAGCCTGAACATGAATCGATTAAGGCCAAATATAGTACACATTTCCCAAATCCTCTACTCAAATTACCACTGATATTTCCTTTCCTTAGTTGTAAAAACCCACCAATATGCCGATAACCAGAAATTTCACAAGTAGACAACCATGCAAACCAATCGCAGGCGGTGGGACTCTCCCACTTAGCTTGGAGCAACTTATTACATACTCTGGAACCCACCAAGATTCCTTATCCCCTGTTGACATGATAACCCATCATGAGGGTCGAACGGTCCGAACCAACATATAAATATAAACTGTGCACTGCCGAGGGTCGAACGGTATGAACCATAGATGCTCTATTAACCTGCCGAGGCAAACGGCCTGCTCCCATGAGAGTAGTAGAAATTTACCCCGCTCGCGGAATATAATTGCGACACGGTTACACATAGATTTCTTATGTTATTGTAATATTCCTCAATTCTGTTCAAAATACGAAGTTCAAATGAAAACCTTTAAAATTTTAAATTCCTCAATTTCAGTTCTTTTCAAGTCAATTACTATGCAACCTCAATCTTGCTTCTTCTCAAGGCAAACAATAACAGTAAATCAAATAGCAATATCAACAAGGCACGATGTAAACCTAACACTACCCAGACATAGGCATAGCTAGTAGCTACGTACGGACTCTCGTCACCTCGTGCGTACGTAACCCCGCAATTAGAAGCACATATTTATTTAGTTCACCTATGGGGTTAATTTCCTCTTACAAGGTTAGAAATGAGACTTACCTCGCTCCGAAGTTCCATAACCGGCTCCCAATCCCTTCCAACCACTCAAACCGATGCCTAATGCTCCAAAACTAGTCAATAAATGGGCAAATCCATAAATATATACTCTAATACTCATTATAATTCAATTTACAACAATTTTCAGCTCCGTTTGAAAAGTCGATAAAAATTACCCTCGGACCTACGTGCCCGGATTCCGAAATTTTTAAAGATAAACTTTACCCATAACACTAAGATCTCAAATATATAATTTATTCCAAATTCCATGCCCAAATTCGTGGTCAAAATCCAAAGATACAAATTTCTAGGTTTTCTACCAAAACCCCATAATTTCTACAATTTTCCATGTTTAAATCCTTATACAAACCATGTATTTAACTTATAATGAGGTGGGTATAACTTACCTTGACTTAGATGATGAAAACCCCCACTTGAAGCTCTACAAAAATCGTCCAATCTAAGAGAGAATGAAAGAAAATGGGCTAAATCCCCGTTTTAAAGAAACTTCACTGCGCAGCCGTCTTTCGCACCTACGGACCAACAGCCGCTTCTGCGGCTCTGCAGGTGTGGTCGAAATTCTACTCCTACGGTCCTCTTCCGCTTCTGCGCCCATTTCTTAGCTTTTGCGCTTGCGCAGATGCGGCCAAAACTCCGCACCTACGGTCCTTCACCTGACTGCCATGCTCTGCTTTTGCGACTCCTAAGCCACTTCTGCGTTCCCCGCACCTGCGACCAAAGCCTCGCAGGTGCGGTTACACCAGATTACAGCAGCCTCAGCATCTTCATAAGTCCAAATTCAACCCGTTAACCATACGGGATTCACCCGAGGTCCTTGGGACCTCAACCAATTATACCAACACGTCACAAAACACGTTACGAATTAGTCGAGCCTTCAAATCATATCAAATAACATCGAAATCATGAATCACGACCATATTCAAGCTTAATGAAGTTTAAAACTTCAAAGTTCTACATACGATGCCGAAACCTATCAAATCACATCCGATTGACCTCAAATTTTGCACACAAGTCATATTCGACATTAGGGACCTACTGCAACTTTTGGAATTGGAATCCAACCTTAATATCAAAAATTCCACTCCCAGTTAAACTTCTCCAAAACCTTCAGATTTCTAACTTTCGCCAATTGACCCCAAAATGACCTACGGACCTCCAAATACACTTCCGGACGCGCTCTCAATGCCAGAATCACCATACAGAGCTATTCTCAGAATCAAAATCCCAAACAAACTTCGAGAACATTAAAATGCACTTCAACCCAAATTTATTAAATTCTTCCAAAAATGCTAACTTCCACAATAGGCACCGAAAAGCTCCCCGGTCATCCAAAACCCGATCCGAACATACGCCCAAGTAAGAAATCATCATACTAACATGCTGGAACTTCCAATCCCGATTCCGAGGTCGTTTACTCAAAAATCCAACCTTAGTCAAATTCTTCCAACTTAAAGCTTCTAAAATGAGAATTTTCTTTCCAAATCAACTCTGAACTTCCCGAAATTCAATTCTAACCACGCGTACGAGTCATTATACATGAAGTGAAGCTGATCATGTCCTCAAACCGCCAGTTGGCCGAGACAGTCTTCAGCTACTGAGATCTGGAGTTTCCTTGGGTTGGCCGCGTATTACAGTTGTTTCGTAGAGGGTTTCTCATCAGTAGCTGTGCCTCTGACTAGATTGACCCAGAAAGGTGCTCCTTTCAGATGGATCGAGGAGTGTGAGGAGAGCTTTCAAAATCTCAAGACTAACTTGACCACAACCAGTGTTAGTGTTGCCTACAGATTCAGGGTCTTATACTGTGTATTGTGATGCATCACGTGTTGGCCTTGGTGCAGTGTTGATGCAAGACGATAGGGTGATTGCCTACGTGTCTCGACAGGTGAAGACACATGAGAAGAATTATTTAGTCTACGACTTGGAGTTGGCAGCCATTGTTCATGCATTAAAGATCCGGCGGCATTATTTGTACGGTGTCCCTTGTGAGGTCCTTACTGACCACTGGAGTTTGCAACATCTGTTCAAATGAAAGATCTTAACTTGCGACAGCGGAGGTGGTTAGAACTGCTTAAGGACTATGATATCGCCATTCTATATTATCCCGGAAAGAACAATGTGGTGGTTGATGCCTTGAGTCGAAAGGCGGGGAGTTTGAGTAGTTTAGCATAACTACCGGCAGCGGAGAGGCCATTAGCATTGGATGTTTAGGCTTTCACCAACCAGTTTGTTAGATAGGTTTTTTCGGGGCCCAGTCGAGTTCTTGTCTTTGTGGTTTTCTCGGTCTTCTCTATATGATTGTATCAGAGAGCGTCAGTATAATGTCCCCCATTTGCTTGTCCTTAAGGAGACGGTTCAGCACGGCGATGCCAAGCAGGTGACTATTGGAGATGACGGTGTGTCGCGGATGCAGGGCCGATTATGTGGGCCCAATATGGATGGTTTGCAAGAGTTGATTCTTCAGGAGGCCCACAGTGAGCCCGGAACCAAAGTATGGTTCTTTTGAATTCAAACAACACAAATAGGTTATAAAAATAAAATTGAGTACCATTTTAAATATAGCGCGGTTATTCATTCCGCTGTACCTTAACGACACATTTGTTAGTTAAGGTATAACACAGTGAATAACAACACTATATTTGAACTCAAAAAGGGCGGGAGGTATAGCGCATGTATACAGGGCGCTATAATATAGCGCCATGTATACTGCGCTATACCTACTTAAAATAACAGGCCATCTCCTTTCCCGACCAGAAAACCAGTGCACACCCCAAACCTTATTCCAGCTGTCCCCCCCCCCCCCCCC
>NW_017673127.1:92450-144099 GCF_001879085.1 Nicotiana attenuata
CCCCCCCCCCCCCCCCCATTTTTAAATCCAAAAAATACCATTGGAGCCCACCCGTCCCATAAAAAGTGTATCTTCTCCATATTGTAGCAAGCTAACACCGGATCTAAGACGTTATCGCGTAGTGAATTGCTTGTTTCGGCCCCCGAATCATCAAATATTCACCTTTCAAAAGATTTTAAATTGAGGTATTCCGACTTACTTTTTGGTAGAACTCATGTATAAAAAATGCTTATTAGTTATTTTTTACTATGGTCAATATTTTTTCGTGATTGTTTTGTGATTTAATTAATTCGTTATTTTTTATCCGGATTAGATTGCTTATGTGCTAAAATATTAGTAAAATAGATAAATTGTTATTTTATGAATAATTAATGTTATTAGTTGTTATTAAAAATGCTTATTAGTTATTTTTTTTACTGTGGTCTATATTTTTTCGTGATTGTTTTGTGATTTAATTAATTTGTTATTTTTAATCCGGATTAGAGTATTTATGTGCTAAAAAATTAGTAAAATAGACAAAACATTATTTTATGAATAATTAATGTTATTTGGATTTTATTGTTGTACGTATATTAATATGTGATTTTATTGTTGTTTAGTGCCCTTTAGGGTTCTGTTGTGCCCGTAATTGTAATGTAGTGCTCTTTGGCGTAGTAAAACTAATAATAAATGTTAGCTAATGGTAGTTGACTTTTTTCATGGCCATTTAGAGTAGTGTTACTGTAGTGAAAAATTGTTGGAACTAACATAGAAAATATTAATATAGGAAATTTATCAACCTAAGTATCTGTTATATGAATAATTACTAAATTATCTTTTAGTTATTGAAATTATTTATTTAACTATCTGTAACTCCAAAAATATCTGAAAAAAAGATGATAGTTCAAACACAAACTCTCTCGAATTTTAGTCAAACAAATGTAAGAAAATAACATAAAAAACAACAATATAGAAAATTTGTCAAACTAAGTATTTTAATATGAATACTTATTAATTATATCATGTATAGTTATGTAAATTAATTATTTAATTCTATTATATCCAAAAAATATCCGAGTAAGAAACAAACATATGAAATAATAAACAAACATACACAATAAGACACAAATATATAAAATAATAAACTAACATATAAAACAATAAATTAACATATAAAACAATATAATAAACTAACATATAAATAAATAATATAGAAAATGTATCAACCTAAGTAATAATATAGTAAAAATATCAATTAAATATTAATATAAAGGATATTGCAATATATTTAAAGATGTTAAGCAATTATAATAGAAAAATCCTTTAATTAATATTGTTTAATTTACAGACATCGTCATGGAGGTTCCCCTATGCATCCCGGACCTGCATCTCGAGAGCTACTGTTGCTACAGGACAATTTAGGTCTTTATACATCTGGGATGGGCAGTGTCCGTACCAGACATTCCGCCTCAGACATACAAACGATATGTGGGAGTTCATTAGGGACCACCCACTCCATCCTCGTATCGTTAGACGCCTTCAGGATATGGGTTTCTACAGGATCATAGAGATCAGCCGGTTGCAATTTGACTGGGCGTTGATCACGGCTATGATGGTGCGGTGGCGAATGGAGATGCACAAATTTCATCTACCCATCGCCGAGGCTACCATCACGCTTGAGGACGTGAATGTTCTTTTCGGGCTGCCGATTGATGGATTACCGGTAGCTTACTTGCATGCTCTTAGAGACTATAGGGGAGTGGATTACCTGCATATGTTACAGCATCTCACCGGTTTCCAGCCAGCGGAGCCAACTGCATTGAGTGGGGCTAGTCAATTGCATCTGACGCCCGTCTGGCAGCATCTGCCTGCGATGGATGTGGAGATTACAGATGATTCACCACTAGAGGATATCGACCAACACATGAGAATGTTGTTGCTGCTGATGTTTGGTGGTGTACTGTTCTCAAACACTTCTCAACCTAGTCAGTTTGAGATTTCTACATCATCTGGAGCGGCTAGATGATTTGAATAGTTACAGCTGGGGTGCAGTTGTTCTAGGTTACATGTATAGGCAGATGTGCTGGGCGTGCATGGGCACCCAAAGAGACGTTGTCGGATTTTTACCGCTGCTGCAGGTGAAAACATAGTCAATTGTTTTCATGATTATAAGATACATAGCAAAAAAATACCTTAAATTTTAAGTCCACAATCTATATTAGGTTTGGGCCTGGGAGCGGTTCCTGCAGTACGAGCCACCTCTACCTCTGATCGCTCCGGATGCACCACCTCCACCGTTTCGCCATTTAGCTTGGAGGTGGGTTGATAGGCGAGGCTACGGATGCGAGGTCGAGGCTCGACATCATCTCCCTTATTACATGGATTTGTTGGATTTACTTGAAGGCGTGCAGGTATATATATACTTAAGTTTACTTGGCCTGGCTTTATATGTGTTGCGTTTACTCACGATTCTTGTGTTTAATAAATAGTTTGTATGGCAGCGTTACCCGACTTCTCATCGAGAATCCCATTCATCACGCTGGTGGTTGGTACATTCTGTATGCCGGGAGGCATGAGGCACTGGTATGTTATTTGTTATACTTATAACGTTACATTATCCTTCTATAATTAATATTTTACATGTTATGCAGGATATTGGCTTACATCAGTTCTACCAGTTGGGACTACAGATGCTGCAGCATACCGGCAAGGGAGCAGCAGCTTTGCACGTGTTTGGCCGTCGGGTTACTAATCTTGCATCCGAGACATTGAGACGTGCTCGAGATGATATGCGCTTAGGATACGAGGCTGCTTATGTACTGCTAGAGGAGTACCATCATGGGCCATCAGTGGAGCCTGAACGTGGTAGACGTGGCCAAAGAGGAAGGGGTGTCCCACGAGGTTGTGGTAGTCGGCGAGGATGGGGTCCCCAACAAGGGGGAATTGAGGCACCCGTGGAGGATATTAGAGATGATTAGCCGGGTGAACACCCTGAGCCACATGATGCTCCTCATGATATGCCGCCATTCAGCCTTCAGTTATCGCCAGGGACTTTGCAGGTGACCCTGTCAGCTCCATTATTGAGCGCAGGCATGAACATTTCGCGACAGGAGTGGGATCAGTATTTTCTTGATCCTCTAGAGCCATCGACTGTTGCTGATGGTCGTCCGACATGAGAGGTGCATAGTGGGCGACGACTGAGTTATGGCTCATCACCGAGGGATGCTGAGGATCTTTCACATACTTTATCTACTCCAGTGCACCTTGTAGTCCCGATAGAGCATTGTGGCGCTACTCAGGCACATGTTTGTTTGTATTACTATTGTTTCTACTTGTTTTTATCTCATTGATTAGTTAGTAATAGCTAAAGTGTTTTTGATTTTTTTTTGAAGACATCGTCATCGCCCGCCACGAAGGCCACATTGTGCAATACTAACATGCCAAAGACGGATGATTTTATTCAGGAGCCCACTGAGACCATGGTATGACAATTAAAATTTTTTTTCTAACATGTACGTTAGTAATTTGTACTTCATATACTAAAATATCTTATTATTCTGTAGGTTACTGCTAGCGCAACGGCCGCTTCTACCGATTCTGCCAGCCTTACCGACGATCATGCTACAGCACATCCTCCGATAAAGAGGTGATGTGATGAGGATGACCGTGATAGCATAGCCAGGAGGGATGGGATGCGCCCCAGGCCAGCCATTTCTTTAATGCATACATGCTTTGGGACACATTGACATTTATTATTATTTGTATATATGACATTAAATATATAATAGCAACATTATTTATGTTTTACATAATTTGCGCATGTGTTTTTATTTCTCGGGTTATTTGTTAGTTTAACACTAGAACACAAAAAAAATGGCAGCTTAACATAAATTAAAATTCGTTACCAATTAAAGATAATACATGACACGCACAACATAAAAATAAAATACTACACTATCGCATCCATGCGTTTGTTTAGTCATTATTGTCAATTAATGTGTTCATCATACCATTCTTGAAAACCACAGAGATTTTCGTCCTACCAATGGGAGAATAACACAAAACTAATAATTAACATGTTATATAAAAAGTATTAACAACATTTTTTCCAAGAATAATAACTTACAACTTGTGTACACATCCAACGCCTGCGCCTCAGATTGCAATTTGACCAATATGGCTTCAAAATCGCATGTTTGCCACAGTAACACCTTAGCACGTCATTGCGTCCAGACATGATGTAATGCTTGAAAATGAAAAATTAATGGAAAGTTTTTCTATTTGTTTTGTTACAACGCAAATAATAACTAAAATGCGCAAGGTTTTTATAGGCATTTAAGAGTGATTTTAGGTTACATAACGCATATTGGTGAGGCGCTATATTTTGCGTGATAATGATTCTTTAGGGTACAAGTGGGTCCAGTTTTTTCAGGTCGACAGCTTTTTCAGATCGACAACTTTTTCAGGTCTACATGACAATGCACATAACGTATATTGGTGAGGCGCTATGTTTCGTGTTATAGTGATTTTATGGGTACAAGTGGGTCCAGCTTTTCAGGTCAACAACTTTTTTAGGGTGACAACTTTTTCAGGTCGACATGACTATACACATAATGCATATTGGTGAGGCTCTATGTTTCGCGTGATAATGATTCTTTTGGGTACAAGTAGGTCCAGCTTTTTCAGGTCAACAACTTTTTCAGATCGACAACTTTTTCAAGTCGACAGCTTTTTTAGCTCGACATGACAATACACTTAACTCATATTGGTGATGCGCTACGTTTAATATATAAGTTCGTGTAGTTTAGTTCTTCTTAAGTTGAACCAAGATAAGAGTATTCAAATACCATTTGAAGAACCATTACAATATCCATCTCAGAAATGCCACTAACATTTAGTAAGTGGTTTAAGAAGAGGTAAAAAGGTGAAGGTAGTTCAAAAGATCCACATGGAACATGTCATAACACAACCCTATATTGAAAAAATATGCTAGGTCGCTATACTGATTTGGTTGATGACAAGTGGTATGGTGTTCTGCATCTCTTGAAAAATAATCCTATCAATATACACACCATCTCAAAGTTGTAGGGCACATTATTGAGGGCGAAGCACATTCTACAAAGCCTGAAAGTATACGAATTTGGGGCGAAAAACTACAATGGGTTCCCCTTTATTTAAAACGGTGTGATTATGAAGTAGTATGTCACTGGCATGGGCTTGTTGTACCACAATTACTGTCTGCAACCTTCCAAACAAACACACAAAGATGAACCAGAAGTGATTCGACATTTGATGAAGGAGATTCTAGAAATGGAGAAGGCACTAGATGTTCATCATGCAATGGATAATCTTAACTACCTGGAAGGAACAGAGGATTAGTATTGGGATTTATTAGAAACTGAAAAATTACATAGAGACAATGATTATCCTATTTTCCCAACAGTTGTCGAGTGGGAGGGACTACCTAAGTTTCTACCACAGACCTTGGACGTAAGAGTCCCATATTGTCGTAGAAATCAAGCAAGTGGTCTTATTAATGATAGAGATGAAATACGAGAAATGTGTGTCAACTAGGGCCTAGATTACAATGCCCTCAGTCCCGAAGGGTGTGTACAAGATGTTGACGAAGAAGATGAAGATAGTGACAATGAAATAGTCCCAGACAGTGACGATAATGGCGAATGACAATTGTTATTTATTTCTTGGGGGTGTATGTTAAATTGTTGTGTTGAATCTTTAATGCTAAATATTAATTATATTAAACCCCATTAGAAGCATAATTTTATTTCATACATTTTGCAAACTGAACATTTACAGACATTTAGTACAATAAAATTATCGCAGTAAAACACTACGTTTATCCTTGATAATTGGGCACATTTGATGAACTGCCACCTGGAGCTGAATTATCACCGCTTCCCAAACCAGTTGAAGGACATTTACGCCGGCCGTGTCCTGTTTGGGAATATATGCCACATTTACGCGCATAAATGGTATCGCAAACATCCATTTGGTTCTGTATATGCGTTCTTTTTTGCACTTGCCTTTGACGCACATAATCCTTGTTACACACCATTTTAAATGGTTTCGGTGGCCAATAATGCTCAGCACCAACTGGCTGCAACTGTCCACTATAGGTGTTTAAGTATCCAACAACACTATATTCTTTATCAACGTACCTCGTTGCCACAAAACCTGTATATTGAAAGTATTTCATGGCATGTGAGCATGGTGAGTGATAGATTGACCGTTTCCCATAGGAGCATACTCTTCTAGCTTCATTGACGGTGTGTGTATTATTCCCGCGGTTGTGATGCAGATCAGTGCGAACTTCAAAAATATTTCGCTCGCTACAATACTGCAAAAATGAATGCCACTTTGCTCGCTTCCTATATTTCTCAAATTGTTTCATTGGTTGTGGCATAAATTCAACACCCCTTTCCATCAATGATGATGCACCTCTAGATCTTTCAACAAACCTCTCCATCTGCTTGAATGACATCCGCACCATGGCAGTGACACGCAATCCACGTGCAGACTTCAATAACCCATTGAAAGAATCTGACACATTTGTAGTCAGAATTCCCCACCTTCTATCACCATCCGCATGTAAAGTCCACTTGTCAATCTAATGTCACATCAACCAACGATACTCTTCTGGGTCTTCCTACCTAATCAATTCCATTCGCCTCCTGAATTTACATTCTTGGTGATCTGTTGTAGCCATCCATATTAAATCATGTAAGTCCTTGTTTGGATAAGCGCTCTGGTAGTTGGCCTTCAAGTGCCTAACACAGTAACGGTGGTAGGCATACGGTTCCTACGATGCATGCAGATTCTGTACAAAACATAAAATACCGCCATGCCGATATGATATTAGACAAATACCTGAATCCTATCTGACAACGTGCTCCTTTAAGTGGTTCAAAAACAATGTCCACGTCTCTTGGCTTTCATTGGCACAAATAGCAAATTCTAGGGGAAATATACTTCCATTAGCATCTACTGCAATGGCGATCAATAACTTAATATCATACGTTCCATAGACATGAGTGTCGTCTATGGATATTACAGGCCAACAATGCACAAAACTATCAATGGCTAGTTTAAATGCTTAGAACACATATCCGAATATGTATTTTGGTATTCCCGGACTCCGCTCAAGCTTTCATTCAACAACAGTCCGGGGTTAAAGTGTTGCAATGCAGCCATGTACCTGGGTAGAGCGACAAAGGACTTATCCTTTTTACCATAAACAGTTCCAAACACACGTTTACGCCCGAGAAATGCCTTTCCTTTGATAATGGTACATCCATATACCTGGTGGACAGATGTTATACACTCTTTGATCTTGTAACTTATGGATGCTTCAATGTGTGGATTCAAGACAAGAGAAATCAAGTCAACATTCAAGTTAAAATGATTCTCACTGAATGTGTCCATTTCACAATTGTGGGTACCAATGTATTTCCCCACAATCCACATATTTGTTTTCAACTTTCTTGCACACAGCATCCAATTACAACCTTGAAATCATAATAATCTTGTATACTTTCGGAGATGACTCATGAACCAGAATCTCACGATACTCTTTTATGTTGTACATTCGCACCGCCCTGCTTAGGAGTGCTTTATCAGTAAAAAGCATGCCATTTGACAGCACTGTTGCTCTAGATTCATCCCACATTGCTGTCCGAATTTCGTCAAGATCCCTTGTGAGGGCATCGACATCCGGCATACTTGGCAACCAATCAAGGGAGGAAATCTCTCTTGAATTAAATGGCACATGGGACTCGTACACTCTTGGTCTAATGGGAGGTGGAGCATGCTCCCTCGTCAAATCAGGTTTATCATTCTCGTACTCATCATCAGCACCCTATTCAGGGAAGGGTGTGTCATCTCCAAACTTATCAGCATTATTGTCATAAACACTATCATCTTCCTCACTCTGCGCATCTGCCAGATCCCGATTAAATATGTCATCTTCGGGCAATTGAGTAAGGAAAGGACCTTCAAGTTGCTCGTTTTCACTGCACAACTAATAAAATATTGAGTTTCTCAAATTCATCCAAACATTACATATAAACTTTATCACTTCACTTACAAATCATAATGTGTTGATATCCCATGATGCACATTATCCTGTTGATAATGACTCCCGGATGGACCATCATGATCCAACACATCAAAACTAGACATATTCCAACTGTCTATTGGTTCATAACTTGTAAAATTCATATCTGGCCGGTACCCCCTAGAATATATGAGTGTTAATACAATTTCAATACATAAAAAATATCGTAACACAAAGGAAAATTGATGTTTACCACTCGGCTTGTGAATTATGTAAACTTGGGGAGAAATTATGTCCTCGCTCCGCATTCGCCGGTGGAGATAATTTTATATCTGGCCAAACTCTTTCACCTAGAACCTGTTCGGATAAAACTGCTCCAATAAAAACTACCCGATGATTAAGGGATATCCCTATTTTATGGAACCTCATTATTGCGAACGTCTTCAGCCTTGACGTACATTTCCAACATTTTTATCACAAGAAGTTCCCGGTGTTCATGCGGAGTTCTCAAAAAATCTATCAGAGTTTCATTATCTTCGAAGTTAAACTCATCATAATAAGGAACCCTTTAAGGAGTAACAGAATACGGATATCTTCCAGTTACATTAATATTCACCGAACGTTTGCTCACACTCATTTTTTGCATAATAACGATACCAATCTATCGTACTCCATTGTAAGTGGCAACTTAACATGACACTGTGGAGAACAATTATTTTCGTCACCCCCCAATATAATAAAACCCTAATTTTTTGCTCTTCAGACATTGTGACAAAATGCAAAATAACTTAAAGAACAAATATTTTGTAAGACGTGAAGGATCCAGAATGAATTTTTACCTAATTTTGAAACTCCTTAAGTAAGAAAAAAACCGATCCGGGGGGGTGGAGGGGGAGGGGTACAATAATTGAGGCATAGCGCATGCATAATAGGCGCTATACCCATGTGAATTATTGGTGGGTCAGTTAATTGCGAACGAATTATTGGTGGGGTAGGACATTTTATATATAGCACGATTATTCACCATGTGATACCTTAACAGACAAATGTGTCGTTAAGGTATAGCACGGTGAATAACCGTGCTATATATAAAATGGTACTAAGTTTTTCTTACCTATTTGTGTCTTTTGAGTCCAAAAGAACCACATTTTGGTTCCAGACTCCACAGTTCACGGTAATCCATTCATCCGGGTGCCGCTAAGATGTATGAGGACTTGAGGCAGCACTATTGGTGGAGGAGGATGAAGAAAGACATAATGGAGTATGTAGCTCAGTGCCTAAATTGTCAACAGGTGAAGTTTGAGTATCAACGACTGGATGGTTTTCTTCAGCGGCATGAGATTCCCGAGTGGAAATGGGAGCGTGTCACCACGAATTTTGTTGCTGGGCTCCCACGGACTTAGAGGAGATTTGACGCGGTATGGGTGATTGTGGATAGGTTGACCAAGTCAGCTCATTTTATTTCGGTAGTGACTACCTATTCTTCTAAGCAGCTGGCTCAGATCTATATCCGTGAGATTGTCCGACTTCATGGCGTAATGGTATCCATCATCTCTGACCGGCGTACGCAGTTCACGTCGCATTTCTAGAGAGTTGTACAATATGAGCTAGGCACACGGGTTGAGTTGAGTACAACATTTCACCCTCAGACAGACAGAGAGTCCGAATGCATTATTTAGATATTGGAGGATATTCTTCATGCTTGTGCTATTGATTTCGGGGTTGCTTGGGATCAGTTCTTGCCACTTGCGGGGTTTGCCTACAATAAAAGCTACCAATCAAGTATTCAAATGGCTCCTTATGAGGCCCTATATGAGAGACAATGTCCTTCCCCAGTTGGGTGGTTTGAGCCGGGAAAGGCTAAATTATTAGGCACATATTTGGTTCGATATGCCTTGGAGAAGGTCAAGATGATCCCGGATTGGCTTCATACAGCCCAATCTAGACAGAATAGTTATGCGAATCGGAAGGTTCTCGATGTTGCATTGATGGTTGGAGAGCAAGTCTTGCTCTGGGTTTCACCCATGAAGGGTGTGATGAGGTTCGGGAAGAAGTGCAACTTGAGCCCTAGGTATATCGGACCTTTTGAGATCCTTGAGAGGATTGGAGAGGTGGCCTACGAGCTTGCATTGCCACCTAGTTTATATGCGGTTCATCCGGTGTTCCATGTCTCAATGCTCCGGAAGTATTATGGTGATCCGTGTAATGTTTTTGGACATCAGCACAGTCAAATTCGATGAGGATTTTGACTTATATTGAGGAGCATGTGGCCATCATAGAGCGAAAGGTCCGAAAGTTGAGATCAAAGAGTATTGCTTCAGTAAAGGTTCAATTGAGGGGTCATCCGTCCAGGAGGTGACCTGGGAGACTGACCATGACATGCGGAGTCGTTATCCATATGTATTCACCACTTCAGGTATGTCCTTATGTATGTTCGTGGACGAACATTTGTTTTAAGAGGGGGAGAATGAAACGATCCGATCGGTCGTTTTGTGTAATTGTGCCTCGTTACCCTTTTTTATTGCTTCACACTTGTGTGTTTAAGCTTTTATGATTTGCGGGGTTGGATAATTTTGTTCCGGAAAGGTTTGGGGTTGATTTGGACCCTTGATTCTAGACTTAGAAGATTTAATTTGAAAACATTGACCAAACTTTGACTTTTTTGAAAACGACCCCGAAACTATAGTTTTATGACTCCGATAGCTTTGTATTGTCTTTCGGACTTGGGCGGATGCGCAAAATTGATTTTGAAAGTCCGTAGATCGATTTATGTTGATTTGTCGAAATTTGACAATTTGAAGTTGAAAGTTTAACCGTAGGTTGACTTTTAGCTATCGAGCTTGAAATTTTACTTTGGAACTTGGAATAAGCCCATTATGATATTTAAAACTTGTCTGCAAAATTTGGTGTCATTTGGAGTTGATTTGATAGGATTCGTACGTTTAGTTGTAATTCTAGAAGTTCTTAAAAATTTCTTTGAAATTCATGTGTTCTAGAGTTCAATTCGTAGTTTCAGATATTATTTTTGTGTTTAGATCATACGAGCGAGTGCGTATGATGTTGTTAAACTTGTAAGGATATTTGGTTTGAAGCCCCGAGGGCTCGGATGAGTTTTGGATATGTTCCAGAGTATTTTGGACAGAAGTTGGCAAAATCTGGGGTCTGGTGCTATGGTGTTCCAATTGCGAACACCAGAGTCGCATTGGTGAAGGTGACAAAAGGTTGGCAGTTGTCGCAATTGCGAAGGCAGCGGGATTTAGTGTTTTTCGCATTTGCGAACAAAAGTTCGCTTTTGAGATTAGGGTCAGTTCGCAATTGCGATGCCTTTTCTTGCAATTGCGATGAAGCATAAGGCTGTCAGGGTTCGCAAATGCGAGCCCTGGTCCGCAATTGCGAGGGTTCGCAAATGCGACATCTGCAGCTGTTAAAGGTCTGGGAGACGCGATTTTTGAACTCATTCTTATATTTTTGAACCCTAGACTCGGTAGGAGGCGATTTGGAGAGGGGAGTTTTATCTACAAACTTTGGTTAAGTGATTCTAATCTATTTCTAATCATATTCCACTAACATAAATCATGTGAATCAAAGTGAAAAATTGTGAAACTTTGTCAAGTTTTTGAAAAATAAGAAATTGAGTTTTGAGAGTTGATTTGGACTCGAATTTTTGAAACTAATCACTTATATGCACTTGTGGGGTCATGGGTAGACGGAATCTACCGTTGGATCCGGGTTTTAACCGGCAAGCCCGGGGTTGACTTTTGACTTTTTGGAAAAAGTGTAAGGATCTTAGCTTTATCTATTACAATCGAATTCCCCAGCATTGTTTGATGATATTAAGTCGATTTTTGTTAGATTTGAGCCGTGTGGAGGCGAATTTTAAGGGGAAAGCTGTTTTCGAGTGTTGATTTGTCCTAGTTGAGGTAAGTGTCTTGCCTAACTTCATGTGGAGGAACCACCCTTAGGATTTGTATTGTTTGATTCAATTGTGCTAAGTGAAATTCGTGTACGCAAGGTGACGAGTAGGTACACGTGTTTTATGTGGTATTTGTTCGGTTTAGGTTGCGTAGACTATTTTCATGATTTTACTAAATGTCATATCATGTTCTAATTCTTTTAGTCAATCTATTCTTGATTGCGTTAGTCTATCCTTACATGCCTTAAATGATTTCGTTAATATTTGTTCTACCTCTTAATTGATGATTTAGTCTCATGCTTTAGTTGAACTTGTTGCCTCTTTTATTGTCACTTGTAGGGGTGACAAAATGGTTAAAAGAAAACAGTTAGCCACCCATATTATCCACTAAAAAAGGGGTTGGATAATTTTTTAAAAACGGGTCAAATATGGATAAAAATTATATTATCCATTTAGAAAATGGTTAACCTATGGATAACCAACGAGTCTAACTTTTACATTTGTAAAGCTTCAAATTGAGGGTTCCTCAAATTAGGGAGACTAAAAATTCTCCCAAAAGTGATCATACACAAGAAGTCATGGATAATATGGTTACCCATATTATCCGCCGGTTAACTTATTTTTTATTCGTATTAAATATGGATCAGATCGGATAATTTATCCGTTCTTTTATTACCCGTTTCGACCCGAACCATATCCGACTCGACCCGCTTGTTTGCCACTCCTAGTCACGTGCTATCTCTTCATTGTTAATTATCACTATTCGAAGTCATTGTACATGTTATCTCTTTCATTGTTGAATATCATTCATTAAAATTATTGTTCATGTTAAATCTTTCATTGTTGACTTCCATTATTTGAAGTCATTGCTACACGTTATCTCTTCCATTGTGAGTTATTCTTATTTAACATCATGGTTTTGCATTATCTCTCATTGTTGAGTTACCGGTGTTGAAGTTGTGAACGCCATTATCATGTTGAGGAATAATTATTATCGTTGAAACATCTTCCTTTTTGAGTATTTTACATTCATTGTTGTTGTTGATATTCTTGTACCCGTTATGATGGAGCCGTGGGCTATTGTTGTGAAAATATTAATATTGTGGATGTTGCTTGTAGGGGAATCACGTGAAGCTACGCGGCGTCATAAGATGGGCTAATGTGCGTGTAGCTATTTTGGCAACCTATTTCAAATGTAAGGCTCACGCAACAGTATAAGGAAAGATTGTGATTGAAATTGAGAAATATGAATACGAGGCGGTATCTTGGTTGTGATTCTTCATTATACAAGGCGGTACCTCTGTTGTGATTTTATTTTACACGAGGTGGTACCTCGTTGTGATTTTGCTGTTTATTTCATGTTGCAAGGAGTTTTGGTGGGAACATTTCTTGTTGTTTCATTATTTATTGTTCTAGCGGTTGTTGTCCGTGTATGATCATTGTAGTTCTCTCTAGTTGTTTCCTTTAAGTTATTTCCATGCTTAATTTCCGTAATTAGTTCATGTTATTGTCTTGTTTCGTATCAGTTATTTCTTCACTTTCTATTATAAATTTGTATTACATTTTCATACTGCTTATTTATATCGTAGTAGGTGTCTTGACCTAGCCTCGTCACTACTCTACTGAGGTTAGGTGATGTGATTCTTCGAGTTAGAAAGAACCAACCGACCAGGATTAAGATTTGAAACGAAAACGTGGTTTGTGGGTTGATTTCAAGAAATAACGTATCTGATGTTTTAGGACTCGGAATCTAATGATTCAAAAACGAGGTGAAAGATGACGATCTGAACTATAAGAAAGACTATTTACTCATTCAAAACAAGTAAATGACGATGCTGCACCAGTTCAAGGAAAGTTATGAATCTATGATATCAAAAGAACGAAGTTAGATCAAGAAACGTGTTCTTGAATGATCAAGAACTAAACAAGTTCCTAAAGTCACTACTTGGAATAAATTAACGTGATAAAGAAACACCACACACAATTAAAAATAAGATAAAGACTATCACCACCTTTCTTGGAACCAAAAACAAGGATAAAGAAGTCAAAATAGAGAAAAACGCTCTATTGTAAAACTAGACAAACCTTAAAAACGTGAATTCTATTCAACAAGGCAAGAGAACCCTTTATATAGGCCTAGAGTCTCTTCTTTGATGACTACAATTCTTGTTCTAATAAGGAAATAAAATAACTAAAGACAAGGAAAGTAAAATCCCTATTTTACAAGGAAAAGAAACTAGAATCTTACCACAAAAAAAAAAAATTCTTGTTCTAAAAGGAATAAAATAAATCCTATTTTAAGAAGGAAAGAATCCTGGCTTCTTGAAATCAATCTTTAGCTTGTTGGACTTCTTGCGCTTCTTGAAAATAAGTCCATATGTTTGGACTTGAGCTCTAAAACATTATCTTGGCTAAAATTAATAAAATGTAACATAGATTCTTCTTTCACATCATTAGGCTTGATACTTACTGGGTACCGTTATAGTCTACTCATACTACGCTTCTGCATATTTTTGTGCAGATCCAGGTACGTCTACCCGTGCCGGATGCTAGAGTTGATTGAGTTGCTGCTTGGGAGACTTCAAGGTATACCTGCTCCACGTCCGCGGAGTAACCTTCCCTTCTATTTTGTTTACTGTTGTAGTTCTTTCAGACAGTAATGTTGTAGTTATCCTAGCTTTACTCTAGAGATCTTATGACTTAGTTCCACCGGTTTTGGGAGCGTATCGTTGAGATTATGTTTTGTATCGGGAGGTTATATAAGTTATTCAGGTTGTTTTAGTATTTTGATAATTGTTTCCGCCAAATTATTACTATTTGTTTGCCTTTTCTAGTTGTAAAGACCAGGTGCCATCACGACATCTTACGGATGGAAATTGGGATCGTGATACTGTGTTAGTCACCGTATAGCAATGACAAGCACTTTGCTATGTTATTGTTATTGTTATTATGCGTGTGAGAAATCAGTAATTTAAAACACTTCCATAGTAATTTTGAAAATTATCCCATCTTCTGAAATTCAATTAACAACATTAAAGAATGCGTGACAAAGGTTCTCTGAGACGTTTAATATGTTTAATTGAGACCCCTCCACGAAAAATAAGGGAGATAAATGGAGTAGTACTTGGGAGGCCCGTAATATGTTATGCATATCCAATTTATTTTATTTTATTTTCTTTTTCTCTTTCTCAATCCAGAAATTAAATGGTAATCATACTTTATATGAAGATTTCTAACTGCGGTACTCTAAACAGCTTATTTATTTATTTAAGCCATTAACCTACGGCATTGTTGCTTTGGTTAGACCCTACCATGTCAATATATATATATATATACCAAAAAAATACAAAATTACATGGAGATATGGACTTTACGTCCAACACAAAAGATTGACTAGTTCAATCTTTAAAATGGAGGAGATACATCTATTTCATAATCTTCCATTACACAAGCTTATAAAAGTCAACTAACAAAAAAGTTAGCCTTGTCACGTCTATATTCTTCTAATGCTAGGAAGTTGCCATCTATCTAGTTAAAATGGTCCTTTTGTGTCACGGCCCGAAATTCCCATTTTCGGGACCGTGATGGCGCCTAATGTTTCACTTCCTAGACTAGCTAACATTAGATCTAGTTATTAACCATTTTTAACATTTTCCAAATTTAAATGATAATAAATAAACTGAACTAAAATACGGAAATAAACTAATAAGTGACGAAATCCAAATACAAATTCCGAAACTGGTGTCACGAATATATGAGCATCTAGAGTAATACAAGTAATGGTCTGAAATAAACATAAATCTCTGAATCAAAATAACAACTAAATGATGTAGAAGGGGACTTCAGGGTTACGGAGCCGTGCAGCTATACCTCAAGTCACCGCTGATGGCTAGATCCGAGCGAATCTACTGAACGCCGCTAGGATCAACTTCAGTATCTGTAGAAGAAGTACAGAGTGTAGTATGAGTACAACCGACCCCATGTACTTTGTAAGTACCGAGCCTAACCTCGACGAGTAGTGACAAGGCTACGTCGGGTCACTTACAATAACCTGTACGCAATAATAATAATAATGACAGAAAGTACTGGAATGGAAATGAAGCAGATAACCCATAACAACGAATCCAAAATCCAACTAACATACCAGAATAATAATTCATTTAAACTTATCTCAATTATTGAGCCAAAACCAACAGTCACAAGCAAACATAATTTTATACAATCCGTTGCGGCGATCCCATCATATCATCATTTGTCAATATCATAATCTGTCCTAATTCCACCATTTCAATTCATTTCCTTTCAATTCCCGCTGCGGCGTGCAACCCGCTCCCTAAACAATTTCAATCAACAATAGCAATTCAACAACCAAAATTTACAAGAGTTTCTACATCAAGAGAGTAAATGTAAGAGGTAATGAAGAATCACATAATATAATACTCAAAGAATCTCTAACAATAAGTGTGTCTCAACTTCAAAAACTCATCGGTATCTACCAGTTAGCAATTCATACAGGTGTAACTACGTTATGGAAGGAAACAATTATTACAAAGCTAAAGACAAGCAAGGAATGAGACAATTTAAATACGCAAGTAAATCAAGTAGAGACAATTAGCAATAAAGCATGGAATCATGGGAAAGATAGATAATTCAATACATGGATAACTAAATGACATGTAAAACTTATGGCATGGAAGTCAAATAAGCATATAGGAATTAAGGCATGTAACAAGTTAGACTAAGAAGTAACGAAACATGGAAGCAAGTAACATAACGACCTACATACACTCGTCACCTCGCATATATGTCGTTTCACACGTAATTCACATAACACGAGCTTAAGGGTTCCTAACTCCCTCAAATCAAGGTTAGACCCAACACTTACCTCACTCTGCAACTCAAGAAATCAATCAACCACGACCTTACTTTTTGAACAACCCTCCAAACAAACCAAATCTAGCAAATTATTGACCAAATGATTCAAAATAAGCTTTTGAAACTACCCACAAATGAAAGAGGTTCAATTTTAGATTATTTTTGAAAAAGTCAACCATGGGCTCGCTTGGTCAAAATCGAGATTCGTACCAAAATCCGAATACCCATTCACCCCCGAACCCGATATGTAATTTATTTTAAAATCCGACCTCAATTAGAGATCTAAATCTCAATTATACAAAAATTCTTAATTCTACTCAAATTCCTTATTTTTACCTTGAAAAATTCTAAATTTGATGTTGAAATCTTAAGAAATGTAATGTACAATTGAAAAGAAATAGATTAAAGTCACTTACCAATGAATTTAGGAAGAAAATCTCTTGGAAAATCGCCTCTATGATATTTAGGGTTGAGAGATTGTGAGAAATGAGCTAAGTCCCGTTTTTCCTTCTTTTACCCAACTGCGGATGTCGCAATTGCGAAGTCTTGTTCACAATTGTGAACATCGCAAATGCGAGAAAGGGGTCACAAACACGATCATTTTCTCAGACTCTTAGAGGTCGCAAACGCGACATTTGGTTCACAATTGCGAACTCCCAACCTTCCCATTTGCGTACCATTTCTTCACAAATGCGAATTGCTTGAGGACTGCTGAGTCGCAAATGCGACTCTGAGATCGCAATTGCGATCACTGCCTAGTTCGCAAATGTGAACATAATTCTCGCAAATGCGAAACCACCCAATCCAGAATATGCTCGCAAATGCGAACACTTGTTCACAAAAGCGAGACTCGCAAATGCGAGATCTGCAGCAGATTACCAACACTGGTATTGCTACAGCAGTCCTAGCCTTAGCCAAACTAATTCGAAACTTTGAAACTCACCCGAGCCCCTTGATCTTCAAACCAAACATGCATACAAGTGTAATAACATCTTACGAACTTGCTCGCGCAATCAAATCACCAAAACAACATTTAAATCTATGAATCGATCGTCAAAATGAATGAACTTTCAAAGTGAAACTCAAGAACACTAGAATCACATTTAAACGTCCGAATCTTGTCAAATCAATTCTGAATTGAACCAAATTTTGCAGACAAGTTTCAAATGGCAATACGGAACTATTCTAAGTTTTAATATCAAAATCCAAATGCATTAGCTAAGAAGTCAACTTACGGTCAAACTTAGTAATTTCCAACTTTCAAAAATGCTAGTTTTCGGCAAAATGAGTCAAAACAAATTAAGGACTTCCGAATACAATTCCGAACATACGCCCAAGTCCCAAATCACGACACGGATCCATTGGGATCGTCAAAATACCAATCCGGGTCCGTTTACACAAATTGTTGACCGTAGTTCAACTCAAACCATTTTGAAGGCAAAAATTCCTATTTTCTTTAATTTTTTCACATAAAGGATTTTCGAAATAGGACACGGACTATGCACACAAATCAAGAAATGCAAAACGGAGCTAATCAAGGTATCGGAACATGAAAATAAAGGTTAGATCTCAAAATGACCTATCGGGTCATCATATTCTCCACCTCTAAAACAAACGTTCGTCCTCAAACGGACATAGAAAAGCACCTGGACTAGTAAAAAGGTATGGGTATCTACTCTGTATATCGGACTCGGACTCCTACATAGCTACCTTGACCGGCTGACCTCTCCATTGCACTCGAATTGAAGGATAACTCTTACACCTTAACTGCCGAACCTGCCCAGCTAGAATGGTCACCGACTCCTCCTCGTAAGTCAAATCCTTGTCCAATAGGACTGAGCTGAAATCTAACACATGGGACGGATAATCGTGATGCTTCCGGAGCATGGACACATGGAACACCGGATGGACTGCTGATAAACTAGGTGGCAATGAAAGCATGTAGGCGACCTCATCCACTTTCTCAAGAATCTTAAAAGGTCCGATATACCTAGGGCTCAACTTGTCTTTCTTTCCGAACCTCATCACACCCTTCATGGGTGAAACTCGGAGCAGAACCCTTTCGCCAACCATGAATGCAACATCACGGACCCTACGATAGGCATAGCTCTTTTGCCTAGACTGAGCTGTGCGAAGTTGATCCTGAATCATCTTGACCTTTTCCGAGGCATCCTGAACTAATTTGGTACCCAACAACCGAGCCTCTCCTGGCTCAAACCAACGAACTGGCGAACGACACCGCCTCCCATACAGTGCCTCATAGGGAGGCATCTGAATACTCGATTGGCAGCTGTTGTTGTAGCCAAACTCTGTGAGTGGCAAGAACTGATCCCAAGAACCCCCAAAATTCATAACATAGGCGCAAAGCATATCCTCCAATATTTGAATGGTGCGCTTGGTCTATCCGTCTGTATGGGAGTGAAATGTTGTACTCAACTCAACCCGTGTGCCTAACTCACGTTGTACGACCCTTCAGAAGTGCGTTGTGAACAGGGTGCCCTGATCAGAAATGATGGACACCGGCACATCGTGCAGACGAAAAATCTCGCGGATATAGATCTCAACCAACCGCTCTGAAGAATAGGTAACTACTACTAGAATGAAATGCGCCGACTTGGTCAACCTGTCCGCAATCACCCATACAGCGTCAAATTTCTTCTAAGTCCGTGGGAGCCCAAGAATGAAATCCATGGTAATATGCTGCCACTTCCACTCAGGAATCTCAAGCCTCTAAAGCAAACCACCAGGCCTTTGATGCTCGTACTTTACCTGCTGGCAATTCAAACACTGATCTATATATGCAACTATATCCTTCTTCATCCTTCTCCACCAATAACGCTGCCTTAAATCCTGATAAATCTTGGCGGCGCCCGGATGAATGGAATACCGCAAACTGTGGACCTCCACAAGAATCAACTCACAAAGTTCATCCACATTGGGCACACAAATCCGACCCTGCATTTGCAAAACCCCATCATCTCCAATGGTAACCTACTTGGCATCATCGTGCCGCACTGTATACTTAAGGACAAGCATATGACGGTCTTCATACTGACGCTCTCTGATGCGCTCATACAATGAAGCCTTGTGCAAGCTAGAACACGACTGGGCTCTGAAATACATAACCTTACGAACTGATTGGACAAGGCCTGAACATCTGACGCTAACGGTTTCTCACCAACTGGAATATACGCAAGGCTACCCATTCTCACAGCCTTTCTACTCAAGGCATCGGCCACCACATTGCCCTTTCCTGGATGATACAAAATGGTGATATCTTAGTCTTTTAACAGCTCTAACCTACTCTGCTACCTCAAATTGAGATCCTTCTGGTTAAACAAATACTGTTGACTCTGATGGTCCATGAATACCTCCGAATCTTCAATGCATGAACAATGTCTGCCAACTCCAAGTCATGAATAGGGTAATTCTTCTCGTGAACCTTCAACTGCCGCGACACGTATGCAATCACCCTACCATCCTGCATCAATACTGCACCGAGCCCAACATGTGATGCATCACAATGCCTCGTATAGGATCCCGAACCCATGGGTAATATGAACACCAGAGTTGTAGTCAAGGCAGTCTTGAGCTTCTGAAAGCTCAACTCACACTCATCCGACCACCTGAATTGGGCACTATTTCAAGTCAATATAGTAAATGGGGCTGTGATGGATGAAAACCCCTCCACGAATAGACAATAATACCTTGCCAAACCTAGGAAGCTCCGAATCTATGTAGCTTAAGTAGGTCTAGGCCATTTCTGAATTGCCTCAATCTTTTTAGGATCCACTTTTATGCCCTCGGCTGATACAATATGCCCCAAAAAGGCGACTGAGTCCGACCAAAACTCACACTTTGAAAACTGGGTATATAACTGACTATCTCTCAGACTCTGAAGTGCAACTCTAAGATGCTGCTTATGCTCCTCTCGACTGCGGGAGTAGATCAAGATATTATCAATGAACACGATCACCAAAGAATCAAAAGGGCTTAAATACCTGGTTCATCAAATTCATAAATACCGCTGGGGCATTGTCAAGCCAAATAACATCACTAGAAACTCTTAATGCCCATACCGTGTCCGAAAAGCTATCTTAGGGACATCAGATGCCCTAATCGTCAACTGATGGTAGCCAGACCTTAAATCAATCTTTGAAAACACCTTGGAACCCTGAATCTGATCATATAAGTCATCAATCCTCGGCAACGGATACTTGCTTGATAGTGACTTTGCTCAACTGCGGATAGTCTATACACATCCCAATCGAACCATCCTTCTTATTTACGAACAACGCCGGCGCACCCCAAGGTGAGACACTAGGTCTAATAAATCCTTTATCAAGCAAATCATGCAACTGCTCCTTTAGTTCCTTCAACTCAGGTGGCGCCATACGTTATGGTAGAATAGAAATGGGCTGAGTGCCCCGAGCCAAGTCAACACAAAAATTAATATCCATGTCGGTTGGCATTCCCGACAGATCTGCGAGAAACACCTATGGAAACTCATGCACAACTGGTACTAAATCCATTGAAGGAACCTCCACACTAGAATCATGAACATAGGCCAAATATGCTAGACATCCCTTCTCGACCATATGCCGAGCCTTCACATAGGAAATAACCTTGCTAGAGGAATGGCCAGGAGTTCCCCTCCACTCTAATTGGGGCAATCCCAGCGTGGCTAAGGTCACCACTTTGACGTGACAGTCCAATATAGCTTGATAGGGTGACATCCAATTCATACCCAAGATAACATAAAAGTCCACCATATCAAGAAGTAGGAGATCTACACTAGTCTCAAGACTTCTGACAGAAACCATACACGAGCGATAAACACGATCTACAACAATGAAATGTCCCACAAGCATGGACACATATACATGAGCACTCAAAGAATCACGAGGCACAATCAGATATGAAGCAAAATTGGATGACATGTAGGAATAAGTAGATCCCAGATCTAATAGAACTGAAGCATCTCAATGGAAAACCTGAATAATACATGTGATGAAGACATCAAATAACTTTACCTCATATCTAGCTGGAAATGCATAAAAATGGGGCTGGGCCCCACTACTCTCACCTCCGCCCCTCGGGCGACCCCTAGCTGGTTGGCCTCCACCTCTAATGGCCTGACCTCTACCTCTAATGATTTGACCCCCGCCTCTAGCTAGCTGTGTGGGCAGTGGAGCAATCAGTGCCAGCATGATGGTACGAGAACCCTGCTAAGATCTGCTGCTTGACAACCTAGGGCAATAACTCCTGATATGACCTATTCCCCCACACTCAAAGCACTCTCTCGGCTGCTGAGGCTGCTAAAGTTGAGACTGACCCTAACGGCCCGGATAGTCGCTGTAGTAACTCTGAAGCGATGGTGCACTGATAGGAGCTGAAGGTGCACTGAATAATGGCTGCTCAGGTTGAAACCCATAAGAACCACAACCGCCCAAAGCATTGTGGGCTACCTGAAGAGCTGACTGAATCAGCTCAGGAGGCACCACTACAGCCACCAAAATGGAGGGGTCTCTTCTTAGATGTAGACCCTCTATCCTGACCATGAACCATCTCAATCCGTCAAGCGATCTCTACGGCCCTCTGGAAAGAAATATCATCCCCCGTATCCTTGGCTATCTGAAGCCTGATGCTGAAGGTGATACCATTAATAAACCTCCCCAGCCTCTCCCTATCTGTAGGAATCAACATAGCTACATGATGGGTTAGGTGCACAAATCTAGTCTCGTACTGGGTAGCGATCATACCACCCTGCTAAAGGCGCTCAAACTGTCTATGGTTCTCCTCCCTCAGAGTGAAAGGAATAAACTTCTCCAGAAATAGTTGTGAAAATTGATCCCAGGTGAGTGAAGGCGAACCGACTACCTTCTCCGCTCAAAATCTTGTCGCCACTTCTTGGCAGCGCCGGTCATCTGGAACACTATAAAGTCGACCCCATTGGTCTCAACAATACCAATATTGCAAAATACCTCGTGGCAACGGTCCTAGTAGTCTTGTGAGTCCTCAGGGGTGCACCATTATAATAAATAGGAAAGAGATTGGTGAACTTGTCCAGCCTCATCAACCCCTCAGAAGGCATCGTGGGCCTCTCCCCGGGCTGTGTAGCAACAACAGGCTGAACTAGTCTAACTACTGGAGCTGCCGGAGTCTGGTATAGGGGTGCCATCTTCTCTAGAGTGTGAGTGGAGGGAGTCTGTGCTCCTCCCCTAGCCTGAGAGACGGCTTGTGCCATAGAAAATGCTCCGGTCTGAGCCACACCCTCCATGAGTCCAACTAGGCAAAGTAGAGCATCCTGAAGCACTAAAGTGGCTATGAATCCCTTCAGGACCTGAGCTGGTCCTACGGGTGTGTTCTGAAATGGGACCTCCTCCTCATGATCAATCAGATTCTCCACTGCGGGTGCTGCTGCTCGAGCTTTAGGCTAAGCTCTGCCTCGTCCTCTGGATCGACCTCGGCCTCGGCCTCTACCCTTGGTGGTAGCTGCCATAGGGGGCTTCGGCTCCTGTCCGGCTCCCATAGGAAAAATGGATAATATAATACATGGATAACTAGATGACAAGTAACAGTTATGGCATGGAAGTCAAATAAGCATATAGAAATTAAGGCATGTAACAAGTTATACTAAGAAGTAAAGAAACATGGAAGTAAGTAACACAACGGCGCATCTACACTCGTCACCTCGCATATACGCCATTTCACACGTAATTCACATAACACGTAGCTCAAGGGTTCCTAACTCACTCAAATCAAGGTTAGACCTAAAACTTACCTCACTCTGCAACTCAAGCAATCAATCAACGACGACCTTGCCTTTTGAACAAGCCTCCAAACTAACCAAATCTAGCAAATTATTGACCAAATAATTCAAAATAAGCTTTAGAAACTACCTATAAAGGAAAGAGGTTCAATTTTGGATCATTTTTTGAAAAAGTCAACAAAAGTCAACCCCGGACCCACTTGGTCAAAATCAAGATTCGGACCAAAACCCGATTTCCCGTTCACCCCAAGCGCAGTTAGGTTATTTGTTTTGAAATCCAACCTTAATTAGAGGTCTAAATCTCAATTTTACAAAAATCTCTAATTCTACCCAAATCCCTAATTTCTACCATGAAAATCCTAAATTTAATGTTGAAATCTCATGAAATGTAATGGGTAAGTGAAAACAGAATAGATTTAAGTCACTTACGAATCAATTTAGGAAGAAAATCTCTTGAAAAATTGCCTCTAGGGTGTTTAAGGTTGAGAGATTATGAGAAATGAGCTAAGTTCCATATTCCCCCTCTTTTACCCAATTCGCAATTGCGAACATAGCAGATGAGAGAAAGGGGTCCCAAATGCGGAAACTGTCTCAGACTCACAAAGGTCGCTATTGAAACATTTGATTAGTAATTGTAAACTCCCAACCTTCAAAATTGCACATCATTTATTCGCAAATGCAAACACTACTCGAGGATTGCCGAGTCGCAAATGCGACTTTGAGATCGCAATTACGATCATTGCCTAGTTCGCAAATGCGAACATAATCCTCGCAAATGCGAAACCACCTAATCCAACCCATGCTCGCAAATGTTAACACTTGTTCGCAAAAGCGAGGCTGGCGATTGCGAGCCAGATCTTGCAAATGCCAGATCTCCAGCAAATCACCAGCACTGGAACTGCACCAGCAGTCCTAGCCTTAGCCAAACACATCCGAAGCACATCGAAACTCACCCGAGCCCCTCAGGATCCAAACCAAACATGAATACAAGTGTAATAATACTATACGAACTTGCTCACACAATCAAAATCTATGAATCGATCCTCAAAACGAATGAACTTTCAAAGTGAAACTCAAGCACACTAGAATTAGATTTAAGCATCCGTGTCAAATTAATTCCAAATTGAACCAAATTTTACAGACAAGTTTCAAATGGAAATGTGGAACTTCGAAGGTTTAATATCAAAAGCTGAACCCATTAGCTAAGAAGTCAACTTACAGCCAAAATTAGTAATTTCCAACTTTAAAAAATGCTAGTTTTCGGCAAAATGAGTCAAAACAAGTTAAGGACTTCTGAATTTAATTAAGGGCATACGCCCAAGATCCAAATTACGATACGAACCCACCGGGATCATCAAAATACCGACTCGATTTTGTTTACACAAAATGTTGACCGTAGTGAACTCAGACCATTTTAAAGCAAAAATTCATATTTTCTTTAATTTTTTTCACATAAAGACTTCTCGGAATGGGACACGAACTGTGCACACAAATTAAGAAACGCTAAACAGAGCTAATAGAGGTCTCAGAATATGAAAATAGAGGTTAGAGCTCAAAATGACCTATCGAGTCATCACATTTCGCCTCTTTAGGTAATTGGTTAAAAGATGTATAGAAAGTAATATTTCCACTTGACGGTGCTAACTTAGCCAGGTAGTCAGCCACTTGATTGTCTTCCCCAAAACAATGAAGAATTTGTATATCCACCATCTCAATTATTTGAGCAATGTCTCTAATCATCTTCCTCGGCTTTAGAGTGTTGGTGTCTCCATTTCTAATCATGTTGGTGATGATTAGAGAATCCATTTCCAAGTCATATATGTTGAACTCATTCTGAGTGCACCATCTCACACCATACATTGCTGCAAGTGCTTCAGCTTCGTTGTCGGAGCAACACTGAGTTTTGACAGAGAAAGCCATGATTGACTCCCATGTACTATCTCTAAATTGAGCCACCAATTCCTAATTTACTATTCTCACTCAAGAAACTAAATGTATTGATTTTGACTCTATTAGCATCAGGCTTGATCTACATCACTTGCCTCCATAGAACCATATGTTCCAGTCTTTCAATGGTATCACAGATCTGCAACCAAGTACCTTCTATTTTACATTTTTGGAAAGCAATATTCAAAGAAGCTTTAACATTCCAGTAAACTTGTAGCTCTATTTTAGAAAATATCATCTTCTTTTGATCTCCAAATTTACAAGCAGTCCAACTTTTCCGAATTTTCCAACATATGCATATTGGACAATTTGTATAAGCATTTTGTGAATGCTATTCAAAGGTTTGACTTACCTTCATTCCTTTAGAACTCTCTTTATAGGACACGTCTGATGTCTAATTACCAAAGGAGCTCCAAATTTCTGCCAAGTATGACAAGCAACTTCTCCCTCAACAAATACATGATGCGTGGTTTCACATTTTGGTCTCAGACAGCAAGTGCATCTAGATACCAATTGGTTCCCAGACTTTATTATTATCACATCAAAAGGTAATTTTCTTTGATACAACCTGCAGACCAAGAAACACATTTTAAAATATAATTATGCCATACCTTGCTTAGCTCGAGGCTTTTTCTGTTTAGAATATCTAATATTTTTCCAAGCAGGCTTGTTTGTGAATTGTCCATCTTGAGTTGCATTACATATTGCATAATCGTCTTGATTAGAGTATCCTATGTCAATATTGTTAATTTGTTGCAATAGATGTTCGGACATAAAGCTTCTTAATTTTCCTAGAACCTGATATAGTCTTTCACTTTAACCTTAGATCTTTTAGTAGAGCCGGAGATTATTCTAGCTAGAGCACCTCCATCTGACCAGTTATCCCACCAGAAAATGCAATCTCCTTTGTTAATTTTCCATATCATATTGTTCCCAGCTTGATCTCTTACAGTCATAAGCTGTCTTCAAGCTTGTGAACAGTTAAAAGTCCCTATTTTAGCAACTGGATGGACTCTTTAACAATATTTTTCTTGCATAAATTCTACCCACAAAGAATCTTGAGTTCTAAGTCTCCGTCGTCTGTTGATAGCTAAGGTAGTGGATATATCATTCATGCTTCTAATGTATATACCACCTTCATATTTTGGAAGACATATGTATTTCTAACAACTCCAGTGATATTTGTCTTTGTCCTCATTTGTTCCAAAAAGAACCTGGCAAAGTGTCTTTCAAGTAAGTTGAGAGTGGTTTTTGGGGGGTTGATTGCACTGGGGGTATACGTAGGAATAGATTGCAGCACACTTTTAATTAGCTCAATTGTGCCTCCATATGTAAGCATCTTGCCTTGCCATCCACAGAGTCTCTTGACCACTTTGGTAACCATGTTATCAAAATAAGATAACTTCTTTCTTTTCACATATATAGGACAACCTAAATAAGTGACTGAGAAGTTCTTCTCCAAAAATCAAGTTCAATCCCTTAATCTTTTAATTCTATATGCACAAGTATTTGAATCTGTAAGGAAATTATTTTGTCTTTGTTGACCTTTTGTCCGGAAGCTTTTCGTAAGCTCTCAATTGTTTCATGACGAGTTTGAATGATTTGCTTGTTCCACTACTAAAAATGAAAATGTCATATGCATATGATAGGTGATTTATTAGAGGACCCTTGCGATTCATAGAAAAAGGAATAAATTTTTCATTAGTAAGTTAGTTATATAAAGACCTAGAAAGGACTTCAGCAGCCAAAATAAAAAGAGGGGAGAGAGAGGGTCTCCCTGTCTGAGCCCATGTGATGATGTAAAGAATCCATTCCTAAATCCATTTATAATAACAGAGCACCAAATGTTGGAAATTATTCTCCAAACATAGTCAGCACAAACTTCTGAGAATCCAAATCTCTTCAGGACTTGAATAAGGGATGCCCATGACAATCTGTCATAAACCTCTGACATATCAAGTTTTGGAACAACATTGCCTCCAGAATTCTTCTCGAAAATTCCATGAATTATCTCTTGAGCAAGCATCACATTTTCAATGATAAGTTTACCAGTTACAAAACCACTTTGGTTCTCTAAAACTTGCTTGGCCAACATTGGGTTGAGTCTTCCAGCCAAAATTTTGGAAATGATTTTGTTGGTGAAATTGCTTAAGCTAATTGGCCTTAGATCAGAAAAATAATTAGGAGACTCCACTTTAAGAATTAAGCTAAAACAAGTGTGAGTGTACTATTTTGTCAACATCTTTCCTTTAAAAAATTATAGAAAAAGGCAATCTGTCATGACCCAAATTCTCCCTCCGTGAACTTGTCGTGATGGAAACTAGTCTCTACAACTAGATAAGCATAATAATTGCAAAAATATGAAATGAAATAATAAAGGATAACTACTAACAGTAACACATAACTTAAATAACACATTTGAGATGCCGCTCGGCATATGAATAGTCAACTCCCAAAATATACATAAACTCTCCCAAAATTCGGAACATCGTAAGTCACAAACTACAAAAAGAGAATAGTATCTCTATACTCCATAGTCTAACAAAAGGAAATACGAGAAGTGTTTGACATGGGGAGGAGTAGAATGGGACTCTGAGGTCTGCGGATGCGGCAGATATACCTTGAAGTCTCCAAAGCTGTCTCAACTCACTCATAATGTGGGTGATAAACAGTACATCGATCTGCACACAAAAACATGTGCAGGAAAGGTCATGAGTACACCACAACGGTACCCAGTAAGTGCCAACCCTAACCTCGGTAGAGTAGTGATGAGATCAGGTCAGGCCTCTACTGGTATATATATAATAAAAACAAGGCAAAATGAAATATCGCGGTAAAATAAAGATTGAAAGTTAACAAGAATGAAAACATAGAAAAATAACAGCTCACTATACAACGATAACAACAAGAGATCTCCTGAGATACCGTCTCGCAGTCCCAAATGTAAATGTGCAGGGGGATCTCCTGGAATACCGTTCTGTAGTCCCAAAGTAAATATGTAGAACAAGGGAATCTCCTAGAATACTATTTCGTAGTCCCAAAGTAAACATGCAGTACAAAGGGATCTCCCGAAATATCGTTCCGTAGTCCCAAAGTAAATATGCAGCTCAAGCAACAGAAATAACAGTTACAGCAAGAAAACTTGTTGTTTAGACTATGTTCAAGTCAAGGAAAAAAAACAGGAAATTCACTAAACATGCTGCACATAGTTCAAATAGGCAATTAAGACACGTAGACATGTTATTCTAAGCTAAACCGGATAGTTACATATGCTAGTGTAGCTCAAATAAAGAGAAACAAGTTATTACTTAGTGAAAGACGGAGTTTTACCACAATTAGCCTGTGTACGCACTCGTCACTTCACGTACACGAAACTCACTTATCAAAACAGTACCAAATCCTAAGGGGAGTTCCCCAACACAAGGTTAGGCAAGCCTCTTACCTCGAACCAAGCTCAATCAATCAGCCACAATGCCTTTCCCACAAATATCCGGCTCCGAGTGGCCCAATTCTAGCCAAGATCAATTATATAACATAAATATAACTACAAGGAACTAATCTAGCTAATGAAGTCAAAGCTGAAGCAAGAAATTGGAAAATCGCTCAAAAAGCCTCCCCGGGCCCACTTCCCAAAATCGGATAAAAGTCATAAAATATGAACACCCATTCACTCACGAGTTCACTCATACCAAAATTACCCAAATCTGACATCAAAATCCCAATCAAAACTCAAAAACTTAGTTTAAGAACTTCAACCCTTCGTCCCCAAATTTCGCACCCAAATTCCTTAATTAAATGATGAAATCAACTAAGATTAATGGAATACAACCAAAAACGAGTTAGAAATCATTACCCACTAGCTTCCTCCAAAAATCCTTCAAATTATCGCCTAAATCCGAGCTCTCAAAGTCAAATGGTGAAAAATGACATAAACCCTCGATTTGGCCTTTTTTTTGCCAACAATCTTGCACATGCGGACCCTTAGTCGCACCTCTGACGCCGTGATAAGTAGGTATTTTGACTGCTTATTTGCTCTCTTTTACTTGCGTTTTAGCTCAAAAATGCTTAAAGGTATTTCCGAAAACTAACAAAATGTGCTTAATTGCAGGACTATTGGGAAACGAGCCAAAGAAGTCAAAATCAACTCATAAAGGAGTCAAAATTGAACAAGAACCAAGACAGGACAAAAAGGGGCAGCAGTGCGGACCACACAATTCTAGTGCGGCCGCAGAGGGGAGATTCAGAGAGTAGTCTTTGGGCCAGCTGAAGGCATGCGGAATGCACCAAAATTGTGCGGCAACAGGAGGTCAAGTGCGGCCTCATTCATTATTATGTGGTCCGCATGATTGAAGAATCAGAGAGCTGGTTTAAGTCCAAAAGTAGGGAGTGCGGACCACATTATTTTTCTGCGACCGTATAATCAGAAGTGCGGCCGCACCCATTTTTCATGCGGACCACAGAAGCCCTGAAGTTCCAAAGAATGCGGACCGCAAGATAATTGTGTGGCCGCAGAAGCTCATTGTGCGGACCGCACCAGAATTATGCGGCCGCACAACCTTCACAGGGGCACTTTTGTCAGATATTTTCAGCTTAGTATAAATAGGACTTTTTGTCATTTTTAGGTTAAGTTCGATTTTCAGAAGAGGACCTGAGACATTTTCTTTACTGTTTTGAGTAATTGTGTACTAGATTAACTTCTAAGCATTAGATTTTCTTTTCCTAATCAATTATTATGCATTATATCTTAATTTGTCCTTGTATTTCTTTATTTTTCATGAGTAGCTAAATCGTTAGCTAGGGTTGTGGTCCAACCCTAGTGTAGGTACTTAATAGGTATTTAATTTTAGGGCTTGTTTGTGATTGGGTTAGTGATATTTAGCCTTGTTCATGCTTGAATTCTATAAGTAATGGTTGCAAACATTGATTCGTGCTTATTTGACTTAGTCTCTACTTGAGAAAGAGAGACTAAGTCTAGGAAACTTGGCTAACAAAAAATTGGGGTGAACTCAAGAAATTGATAGCCCCAATTAAAGGGTCAAGTCTAGAGATAGTAAGACCCGACTTGAGCATATATCACTTGATTTGTGTAATACCTATTTGGACTTGAGAAAGCCAAATTGGGCAAAATCACTCAAACTACCAAGAGGTATAGAGTGGGTAATTGCGTGTGGTTGCTATATTACAAACCCGACTAATAAAACTTGCCCTAGAGTTTACAACCCGTTAGGTAACCACCTAGGTGGAAGTCACGACCCTAGATCCCTTATCATTTGAAAAACAACCAAAACCAAAAACATTGTCTCCAAGTTTATTACTTGCAACCAATAGTTTAAAGTAGAAATAGAAACAACCAACAAGAATGTGGAAGTGCAAATTGAGACACGTTATACAATTACACTAGGTGTACACCTAATCCCATTTGTAACTCCCTAAGGAATCGACCCCAACTCGCGTTGGGTTTTATTATTGCTTCGACCTCCTCACTACCTATAATTGTGGTGTGAGTTTGGGCGAGATCAATTTTTGGCGCCGTTGCCGGGGAGTTAAATTTAGCTATATATCTAGGTTTTTGTGTGCTTTGTCTTCTTTTCTATCCGAGTCACAATTTTGTTTTTGAATTGATTTTAGGTATCAAAATGGCTCTCCACAACGAGCCAATTGGAAATGTGCCATTGGGGGAGGAAGTGGACGATGATCAAATGGATGAGGTTCCTTTTGAACCTTAAGCTAATAGACGAGGCCGCCCACACCTCCACCAAGAGCGGCAGCTCACCGACAATTACCAAACGAGGGTTATGCAAGTGCTATAGTCCCGCCCCGCATTAGGGCGGGTACCTTCCAAATCACCAACGTGATGCTTACACTACTTGAGCAACAGGGATTCTTTATGGGGGCTCTGTATCAAAATGCCTACAAACATATCAAGGGGTTCGTCGATACTTGTTGGGGGAGCAAGCAAACAAATGTCTCTGAGGACGTGCTGAGATTGAGGCTATTTCCCTTTTCTCTATAGGGAAAGGCATTGGACTGGTTAGAAAGGTTGCCTAATCATTCCATCCACACTTGGGATGAGTTGGCAGAGAAGTTCATTTCTAAATTCTTTTCTCCGGGACATATGGCGATGCTTCGAGATGAGATTCTTTCTTTCAAGCAAGAACCCAATAAGCCATTGCACGAGAACACAACTAATCAATGTGTGGTTAACCAACTCGCCGGGGGGAACTTCATGAACATGCCTTATGCCGAAGCTTGTCAAGTTCTTGATGAGACTTCGGCAAGGCAAAGTAGAGTCAATATTCCGCAAGGTGACCCTAATGTTATTCACCTACACAAGCAGCTACAAGACCATGGGCAAGCTATTGCCGAGTTAACAACTACCATGAACCAATTGGCCAAAGCTCAGCTTCAACAAGTTCAAGGGCCGAAACAAGTGCATGCGATGGAAGGTGCGAATATGATGGTAAAGAAAAGATGGTAAAAAGGTCAACAAATGCAAAACCGTCCGGAACAATTTATGCAAGATGATAGTGGTTATGATCAAGGTGATTCGTTCAGTGAACAAGAAGATGAAGTTCAATATGTCAACAATTATCAAGGCCAAAGAAACAATGCTCAGGGACAAAATCAACAACAATGAGGTCGCAAGGGAACCAAGGTAATTGGAACAACCAAAACCACCAAGGCAATTGGAGTGGTGGCAATCCTAATCAAGGCAATTGGAACAATCAAGGAAATCAAGGAAATTGGAGTAATCAAGGCAATTGGGGTAACAACAATCAAAGTAATTGGGGAGGCAATAATCAGGGAGGATAGAACAACAACAAAAACCGGGGGTCGGGTTTTCGAAGGCCCCCGATGTTCCAACAACCAAGCAATCCACCTCCCTATCCTTCTCATGGCTCGAGCTCATCTTCCAATGACATGGGTAGAATTGAAAACATGATTAAACAGATGATATAGAAGAATGCCGACTCCGATGCTCAATTAGCCTCGCACAACACTTCCATTCGGGATTTGGAGGTTCAATTAGGCCAAATGTCACAAGCATTGAACAATCGTCCTAAGGGGGCACTACCTAGTGATACGGTGGTAAACCCGAAGGGTGGGAATAATACGGGACATGCTATGGCCATGACTACTAGAAGTGGAAAAGGTGGAGACGCAACCACCTCAAATCAAAGAAGAATTGTGGATGAAGATGTTGTGGTTCGAGAAAATGAAATCCAAGCAATGAGGTTCAAGCTAATGAAGAAGTGAGAATTGATATTAATGAAAATGTGAAGGAGGCACAAGAAGAGGTGAACCCGTCTAGGGAACACGTGATTGACATGCCGGAACCGGTAGTGCCAAAGGCTAAGGCACCAACGCCAAGGCCTCCTCCTCCATACCCTCAAAGGCTTGCAAAGCAAAACAGTGAAAACCAATTCAAAAAGTTTATTGATATGATGAACAGTTTGTCAATTAATGTGTCGTTGGTTAAGGCATTGGAACAAATGCCGGTATATGCAAAATTCATGAATAGTTTGCTAACCAAGAAAAGATCAATGAATTGTGAGACCATCAAGATGACTCATTGTTTCTCCCAATCGCACACGCAAGTATACGTGGTCGACAAGTAATATAATGATAAGTTGAGTGTCGAACCCACAGAGACTTGTATAAACTACTCACTAAATCACTATAATTGTTATTCAATCCAGCTAAAATCAAAGTCCAATAATATGATTATATTATACTACGATTCTAAATAATAACTAAATTATCAAGTAACGAGTTGATTGTTGTGTATTCGGTAGAGACAAGTATTCCAGGGTTGTGATCAATTCACCAATCCTATTGTGTTCTAGTTAACTCTTCCTCTCATACAATTCACTCATGATTGCTAATTAATCGATAATTGCTCTCATAGCCTTCTCCCGAAGTACTACTCGCCTATTCAAAATAGATTAACGCCTATATTCCTATGAAATCAATCTATTAAGAACGCATTAAGATTACGATATTTAATTAAGCACGGTGACTAGGTATATTTCTATCCTAACCACAAATCCGCTCCCCCTAAGGGTTAAGATCATGCTCTCTTCAATTCTTCTCCAATCTAAACACGGCTTTCCCAAGCATAGCATAGATAGTAAATAGAACCTAACTGCTGGCCAGACAATTAAGCAATTAATCATAGAATTGAAGAAATAACCATATATTAGTGAATTATAATTAACGTCAAGCTATTATCAAACAACAATATTCATGGCTAAATCACAACCCCAGAACAATGGGTGTTTAGCCACTCATGATGTAATCAAACAATTGCATAATTCTTGAATCAATTGAAAATACTAGAAAAGATGAAGAAAACTGAGAAATCTCCGCTTCCTCACGATCCCGTGTGTGTTTTTTACTCCAAAGTGGCGTCTCCCCCTCCAAAATTAGGCTTAGTCTTCCTTTTATACGTGTTGGATAGGTCTAGGGCCGAATAAACTGTGTCCCGGGCAAAATAGGACGAAATCCGCGTCAACAGCGCCCAGCCCGGCGCCAGGCGCCCACCAGGATGCCACCCCAAATTGCACACTATTTTTCGCGCCACAGGTGGCGCTAGGCGCTGCTTGTGGCGCCCAAATGGCCTCTTTTTCCGGTTTTGTTTGTTTTAGCTCAAATCTTGCACGTTTTGCTCCCACTTGCTCCCGAATCATTCCTACAAGTAAAAGCACTTCAAATTAATATAAATCATAGCATTTAACATCCCAAATTCACGAAACAAGAGTAAAATATGAGGCGATATACATAGAAATATATATACTTTAAGCTAAACATCAACACCCCACACTTAGACTCTTGCTCGTCCTCGAGCAATGGGACAATCTAATAAACCCCCAACTACGTACAAAGTTCAATCATAGAGGAGCACCTTAACTTTTAACCACACACTATACCCTTGACTATGATCAATACCGGCACACAAGCATGAACACACAAAAATTCGCATTCTTCCCGTTTAAGCATACCCAAGTATAATATTTCAATTCAATAAATTCCAACTACCTATTCGTCACTACCCAACCTCAAAAGTCGACTTGTAACCACTAAGCACCCTCAATTCATGCACTTACCCAACAAGTAAGATTACAACATTACCAATCATTCATGAGATCATGTGCCCTCACCAACAAACAAAAGAGTGAATATAAATTGGTCCACACATTCAAATATGCTTTTGAATATAGATTAAGGACATCACACAATTGAACAAAATTTTCTCACTCTCACAAAGAATTCATATGCATTCTGTGGTCGTACCATAAGCTTGCCCGTAGTGTATATCTCTACTAATTTAAGTTAGCCAAATCTAGGATCAATTAGGACTTTTAAGGTTGTAACGTAGGCTAAGGGACGGGTAGGATATATTTAGAATTAGTGGCTAACCCTCCTAAGCACTTTTAATACACTACACTCATAACTCAAACACATATTCTTCTTAACCAATTCACTTGCCACAAACCATATACAACATAGCCCTTTTTCAATTAAGCACTTCTGTACTCCCACTAGCACAATCAATAAGAATTGGAGGTGTGTGTTTTTCTACATTATTTGAACTATCATATTTTTTTTCTCTTTTCTTGCAATTTTTCTTTTCTTTTCTCTTTTTTTTTCTTTTCTTCACACACTCCATACATTAAAGTTTATCGGCTAGTGACTTTTGATTTTAACTTTAGTGCACCAACGGGCCCTTCCATGGTTCCACTCAAAAGCTACTCCCCAATCTCTAACCTTACTTCTTCTAGCGACTAAGTGCCTTAGGAGGTACAGGTTCAATCAATATCAAATTAAGAACAAAATGGGGGTATGGCTTGTAATGTGGGTGCCAAAAGAAAGGTCTATAGGGTCAAAGGGGCTAGCAACGGAAAATTTTATTTTTATGTGACAAGCACATCCATGATCAAGCAAGAAAATGCCTACGTCATCTCCTAGATTAGCACAACTTACAATTTCGCTTCAATTAACACACGGGGCAAGTTCTAGACTACACAGGATAGCACAGAAAACCACAAATCCTCACACACACGTTGCACAAGACTCAATCAAGACGGTTTTGTTCAACTCTCAAGTCAAGCAAGCACAATTAAATGAGAAATTTAAGCAACATTGCACTATGTGGCATGCGAGTCAAACAACTGAGAGAAGGCGTCACAAAATAGGCTATTTACTTTAACTTAGGCTTCACATTTCAAACCAAATATACGGAAAAACAGAATGTATGTCATTGCCTAATGTGCCAGCATCAACCATGTCAATGAGTATCTTAGAGCGACTCAGTTTCTTCCTAAACTAAAAAAAATAAAGTACCCGGTTCGAGCTACATCCTTGGAAAAGAACCGGTGTCCAAAGAAAAACCAAGGAATACTACCTAGCTAGTCTAAAAAAAAAAATCTTTTTGGTGTTTTTTAAATCGGACTTTTATCCCTCAAGAAAATTGTCCAAAATATCCATCATCGGGAAAAAATCTGAACTTTTTCTAATTTTTTTTTCAATTTTCGGTTTTTTTTAAACCTAGACTATGTCTACTATGAGTTCTAAAAGAAAAACTAAATTAAAAAAAAAATTAGTTTTATACAATTACACTTCAGAAAGTAGTTTCCCCACCCCACACTTATATTATGCATAGTCCTCGATGCATGATCACAGAGAAAGATATTAAAACAAGGGTGAGAAATACTCCCTGAGACCCTCTCGGGCCTAGCTCGGACATGATCCTCAATATTAAGGGTCGGGACGACCCCACACTTAAGCATCAAACATGCTCCTCAGCTTCAACTTTGGGTACTCAGACTTCCCCTACTCTGCAAAATAAAAACAACACAAAACTTGACAAAAAAAATAATCAATAAATAAAAGATATACATGATGGGTTGCCTCCCAACAAGCGCCTTATTTATAGTCGTGGCACGACTCTACTACTCTGCTCAGGCTGGGCGCTTTCTCTTCTTCTTTGTCCCATGAAATCTAGCCTTTTTTCATGCTCTCGGAAGGTCTCCTCTTTCATCTCTGGCTCTTTTCTCAATCATCTTTACACGCTCAGCTGGAAATACCAGCTCCTCTAACTCGATTGTCCCATCTGGATCACTATAATTCACATACTGACTCTGCTCTATTCCCTTCAATTCGACCACAGTAATCATGCACAAGTCCTCATAATGCTTAGGGAGCTTAAGTGCCTTGTACACATTAAAAGTGACCTCCTCATCTCAACTCTCATTTTTAACTTCCCTGCCCTTACATCAATAATTGCTCCACCAGTAGCTAAGAATGGTCGCCCTAAAATAATGGGCAGTTCCTCATCTGCCTCGTAATCAAGAACAATAAAATCAGCAGGAAGAATAAACTTTCCCACTCGAACTAACACATCCTCAATAATTCCTTCTGGCAAGACTAGTGACCTATCTGCTAACTATAAAGTGATTGTAGTAGGTCTAAGCACCCCCAATTTGAGCTGCTTGAACAAAGAGGATGGCATCAAATTTATACTAGCCCCTAAATCACACAGGGCTCTACTAACTTCTTGTTTTCCAAGAGACAAAGGAATTGTGAAACTCCCAGGATCCTTCAACTTAGGAGGAAGTTTACTCTGAACTCTGGCACTGCACTCTTCAGTAAGTGAAACTGTTTCGAACTATGCATGTCTTTGTTTGTTTGCCACAATATCTCTGAGATACCTTGCATACTTAGGCACTTCCTGCAAAATTTCCACCAAAGGCAAATTCACACTCACTTTGGCTCAAAATATCTAGGAATTTCTTGTACTTAGAATCATCTTTTTGCTTCTGCAGTCTTTGTGGAAACGGAAGTGGTGGCCTAGTCTCAATTACTGGCTCGGGTCCTTTATCATCTTTCTCATTCCCCTCAACTGGCTTGGGAACTAATTCTCCTTCAGGATGAGATGTATTTTTCTTTTTCTTTGGAACGTCTTCTAATGCTCTTCCATTTCTCAAGGTAACCGAATTGACTTGAGCTTTAGGATTGGGCTCAGTATCACTAGGAAGAGCCCCTGCTGGTCTGGTATTTTGGGCTCTAGCAAGTTGGCCCACGTGGTGCTCCAAATTTCTCAGTGCTGCGGCTTGAGCCTGCTGATCAGCCATTATTTTCTGATTGAAAGCCTGCTGATCAACTATTAATTTCTGATTGAAAGTTTGTTGATCTGCTATTAATTTCTTCATCATCTCCTCAAAGCTAGCTTGTTGTTCATCCTGAGGTGGTCTGGATTGTTGTTGAGGTGCTTGATGCCGGTATTGATTCTGATTGCCTTGATTTCCACCCCAGGAGAAGTTTGGGTGATTCCTCCAGTTGGGGTTGTAAGTGTCCCCATACTGATTTATTTGGCCTCGATTTGCAATACCCACAAAATATACTGACTCTAGATTTGCTGGGCATAGATTGCTCATGTGACCCTCTCCACATACTTCACAAAATATTTGAACTTGTCGCACTGGCTGGGCTTGTTGCTTGTTAATGATCATGGTCATCTGATTGACTTGGTTGGTCAGCGTAGAGACCTGTGCTGACAATGCTGAGACAACATCTAATTCGAGAACCCCTGGTGATTTTTGTACCATTTCCTACCCATCTCTCCTTGACAATGCGGATTGCTTTTGGAAAATTTGTTCAATAATGCATAAATTTCATCAAAGCTTTTCTCCAATACTTGACCTCCAGCTGCAGCATCTACTACAATTTTTGTTTGGGGATGGAGCCCTTCTATGAACGTGTGAACTGACACTTCATTCGTCTGATTGTGATGAGGACAGTCTCTGAGTAGCCCCTTGAACCTTTCCCAAGCTGAGCATAAAGATTCTCCTGCTTTATGTTTGAAGGCAACTATCTCACTTCTAATCTTTGCAGTTTTGCCTGAAGGGAAGAACCTTGCCAGAAATTTTCTTGCCAAATCATTCCATGATGTAATGGAATTAGCTGGTTCTGCCTTTAGCCATCGCTTAGCTTCGCCCAATAGAGAGAATGGAAAAAGAGTGAGCCACATAATCTGGAGTGACCCCGTTAGTGATATAAGTATCATTAATCTCCAAGAAGTTCAGAATATGCTGCTGTGGATCCTCGTGTGGAAGACCCATAAATTTCCCGTTTGCATGAAGTAGCTGGATCATGCTCTGTTTCAGCTCAAAGTGCCCAGTGATTCTGTGCTTCACTATGCTGGAGGTAACATTAGCAATACTGGGCATTGCTACCTCCTGAACAACCATATGTTGCTCCTCTGCCATGTTCACGGGAAATTGAATGAGTGCTTGAATATTATTTGTATCCCTTGCTTCCCTCAACCTCCTGTGAAATGTTTTCTCGGGTTCGGGGTCAAAGCCGTTGAGTCTGTCCTGGCTTCTGACCCTACATATTCAATCAAAGTTTCTGAGATTAGAGCAACAATCAAGTAATGTTAAACTAGACGAAATAAACAATTAAAGCAAAAACTAGAAAGTAGTTCATATTCAAGTCCCCGGCAACGGGAAGTGAGCATAAAGTAAACATCACTTATCAAGTGAGTGCTATTGTGCACTAAATGGCTCCAAAGTTGGAAGATTCAGGCGCTTTCACAATCCCTTGCACTATTGGGAGCGCCGATTTTTCCAAAGCTTTATGTGATCTTGGGGCAAGTATCAACTTGATGCCCTATTTTGTGTTCAAAACTTTGGGATTTGGGCTACCAAGGCTGTAACGACCCGACTGTCGTTTTGAGCAATTGCGGCCGGTTCGGCAGTTTGAGGTCACGAGCAGCTTCATATTATGTGTATCGACTTGCGTTTGCAGTCCGGGCGTGAAACCGGAAAGCTTTTATGTGAAAATATGAGAAATAGAAATTTTTAGAGTTGAAAATTTAGTTTTAGTTGACATTGGTCAACATTTTTGGTAAACGGACCCGGATCTGTGTTCCGACGATCCCGAGAGGTCCGCGGTAAAATATGGGACTTAGGCGTATGCCAGGAATTGAATTCCGAGGTCCCTAGCCTTAGAAAATAATTTTTGAAGAAAATTGTTGTGCTGGTTTTTAAAGGAAATAAAGAAATGAATTAATATTTGAACTTGTTGGTATCAGGCCCGTATTTTGGTTCCGGAGCCTGGTACAAGTTTGTTATGATATTTAAGTCCTATTTAAAAATTTTGGTGAAAACCGGAATTGATTTGACGTGATTTGGACGTCCGGTTAAAAAATTAGAAAATGTGAGTGTCCTTGAGCAAATCATGAGTTTTGAGGTTAAATTCGTAGTTGTTGATGTTATTTTGATGATTTGATCGCATGAGCAAGTCCGTATGATGTTTTTAGACTTGCGTGCATGTTTGGTTTGGAGCCCCGAGGGCTTGGGTGAGTTTCGAACAGGTTTAGGCTATGTTGCGCTAGTTTTTGGATGTTTCATCGTTGTTTCTTCAAGCAAAAATAATACCACATTGAGAAAATGAGATCCAAATTTCGTTTTTATTGAACCATTAGATCCGTATCGAAATTACGGAGCCATAGGAAAAAGAATCATCGAATTTGGACATCGTATGAGGAAGTTATGCTCATTTTCGTGTCGGGAAAATTGCCGGTTTCTGGTGTGTTCGCAAATGCAAACATTTCCATCGCATTTGCGATGCCCAGTTCGCAAATGCGAACTTTTTGTCGCAAATGCGACTTCTACCAGCCCTGCTTTGTTTGTAATTTGCGAGGGTTCGCAATTGCGAACCCCGGGTCGCAAATGTGACACCTGAGGCTTGTTAAGTGAGGTTTTTGACGAGATTTTCACCCATTTTTCAATTTTCTCAAACCCTAAACCTCCATGGGCGATTTTTCAAAGACCCAAACTTCTCCAAATCATCGGGTAAGTGTCTCTAATCAATTTCCAACTATATTTTGTGATTATATCTTAGATTTAACATCAAATTTATGAGAATCTAAAGGAAAATTTGGGGAAAATTTGTGAAATCTTTCAAAAATGTAAAATGATGATTTGAATGACCAAATGGTATCGGAATTAGATAATTTTTGTATGGGTGAAATCGTAGCGGAATGGGTGTTCGGTTTTTGTAAATTTTGTTGGGTTCCGAGGTGCGGGCTCGGGGAGTTGACTTTTGTTGACTTTTTGCAAATTGTATAAGAATCATAGTTTTGTCAATTGAAATTGTTTTCTCTTGCATTGTTTGATATATTCAAGTCATTTTTGGCTAGATTGAACGGAGCATTGATGAATTGGTAAAGGAAAAGCTAAATTGATTATTGAATTGGCCGGATTGAGGTAAGTATCTTGCCTAACCTTGTGTGGGGGACTTCTCCCTTAGGATTTGAGTCTTCTATGCTATTTGTAGCCGTGCACGCAAGGTGACGAGTGTGTGCTCGGACTTATTTGTGGGAAATTTGCCTTTAAGGTTCTTAGGTCCTTATGTTCATTATGTGGGAAGTATTCCGTTATGATTGAGTTTCCTAATTGCTTAATTTACGTCTATATGCTACATACGATGTTGTTAGCTTCCCTCTAACTCTTACTTGTTACTTGGCCTTATTTGCCTTAATTGAAGCGATTGTTCTTCTTATCGTTTGTTATCTCTAAATTGTAAATTACTCTATGACCCCGTGTATATATGCTATGTGTCCAAATTGTTGTGGTTACCAGTGTAGTTATCACGTGTATGATATGCCTTGTTGTTTTGTTATGATTATTGCGCTTCTTAGTTCTGTGATTCTCTTGTTGCCGTGTATTCATACTCTTGGTGGTGGAATTCCTTGTGATTGGGTTATTGAATGCATGTTTATTTTGGGACTACGGGACGGTATCCCGGGAGATCCCCCTGCATGTTTACTTTGGGACTACGGGACGGTATCCCGGGAGATCCCCCTGCACTTTTATATTGGAACTACGGGACTGCACCCGGTAGATTTCCCAAGTACTGGGTATTTACATTTGGGACTACGGATCGGTATTCCGAGAGATCCCGCGCACAATGAATTGGACTACGGGACGACACCTGGGAGATTCACTGGATATTTATATTTGGGACTACAGGACGGTATCCTGGGAGATCCCCAGTTGTTATCTCTGCATTGAGCTGTACTCCTTCTGTGATTGTTTTGTCTCTGTTGTATTTGTTGTTATCAATTCAAGTGTTTTAACTGTTTAGATTCCTTTACTGCTATGATCCTTTGTGTTGGAATCCATAATGTTTACAATACCTCTCCATATTTTATATATATATTTCAATACTTCAAATTTCAATAATTGTTACATTTTTTACTCAATTAGTTTCTTAAATTTCCTTAAACCGTTTGAGGTTGTATTTTACTTAAAAAGGAATTTCTACTAAGTTAATTTATTAAATCCCATGTTAAAGGTAATAAATCATTCGACGTTGTATTTTAATTGAAAATGGTATTTTTTTTATTCAAATGATTTCTAATAATAGCTTCATCTTTTCTTGTTGAGTTCCTAGTTGGTTTAGAAACTGTACTCTACTTTATGTTATGTAAATGAGACTCCTTCAACATCTTAATTGCATCGGTTATGGACCCTATGTACTGAGTAACATGAGAACGTCATTGCGCAAAGTGAGATATAAATATGTGGGTACGAGGTGCCGGGTGTGCTAAAGGTTTGGTAATTGAGGTTATGATATGAGATATCGAATTTGAGATGGCTAGAATTATGCATCAGAAATGATATGATTTATTGAGTTGACATCGCCTTTCTTATTTGAGTACATTTTACTTGTCTGTGTCCCAGCTATGTTGGTGTTAATTTACTTGGTTATCTTCGTTTCCATCCGTGTTTCCCTTTATTGTTTCTACTGTTTGTGGTTTGANAAAAGTAACCATTACAGGCTTAGGCAAAGGTTTGAAATCAGAAAGAAACCCTTTGTTAAAAGTCATGTGTTCAGATGCACCACTATCCATTATCCATGACTTTTCATCTATTTGAACAAAACAAGCATATGAGTTGAAGAATTTAGCTATACCAGCATAATTGACATTTGCATATGCATCAGGAGTAGCAGCATTTTGTTGTCCCATGTTGACTTGCTGGAGCAGCTGCAACAGTTGAGTCACATTCTCCTTTGTAAGTGTCTGCACATCTGTAGCATTGATAGCTCCTTGCTCACTGCTTTCCCCTGAATTGAAAGCATTGTTTGCTTGTGCTGATCCCTGAAATTTCTTCTGTTTTGTGAACTTAAAATCTGCAGGGAAACCATGAATCCTATAACATTTCTCAATGCTATGTCTTGGCTTCTTGCAGTAAGCACAGATACTGGACACTTTCTTTCCCTCAAAACCTCCTTTATTTCCTTTGTATTCACTGTATTTCTTGACCCCTCCTGACTGATTTGCTCCAATGAAAGATGCAGCATCTCCTAGATAAACAGGTGTAGCATGGATTTCCCTCTGTTTTTCATCTTGGATAACCAAGGAATATGCTTGTCCAATTGAAGGCAGGGGAGAAGACAAAAGGAATAGCATGGATTTCCCTCTGTTTTTCATCTTGGAAAACCAAGGAATATGCTTGTCCAATTGAAGGCAGGGGAGAAGACAAAAGGATATTGCTCCTGACTCCTATGAAAGTGTCATTTAGACCCATTAAGAACTGAAGCAGTCTCTCATCTTGGTGAGCCTTGAAATTCTTTGCTTTAGCACCACACTCACATTCACAAACACAAGCAGAAAAGGTGTTCAGTGCATCTAGTTCATCCCATAGGCTCTTCATTTTTGTGAAATATCCTGATACACTAGAATTACCTTGCACAACAGCACTTAATTCCTTTTGTAGTTGGAACAACTTTGCACCATTTGTCTGACCAAACCTATCTTCCAGATCACTCCAAAGATCCTTTGCACTTTGTGAGTACAAGACACTCTCTGCTATCTCCTTGGAGAGTGAGTTGAGTAGCCATGAGAGCACCATATCATTGCAACGAGCCCAGACCCTTTGAAGACCAGATTCAACACTAGGAACAACTAAGGATCCATCAATAAATCCTAGTTTGTTCTTGGCTGAAAGAGCTATGATAACAACTCTCCTCCAACCTCCATAACCTCTTCCATTGAAGACTGAAGAAACAAGAGTCATCCCAGGATAATTTGAGGGATGAAGATAATATGGGTGACCAGAATCAACCATCCCAGTTGTAGTTGAACCAGCTGCAACAGATGTAGCTGCAGTCGGAGTAGCTGGGCTTAATACATCAGTGGTTTGAGCTTCAGTAGACATTGTTGTAATGAACAGCTATTTTTGAAAAATTTGATCTGTAAAAAAACGAGCTAGGAGAAGAAGAATATTGGAGCAGATCAGACCTTCTCTGATACCATGACAGAATTGAAAGAAAAACTTGTAGAAAAAGTTTTTTGTGTATTTGAATGAATGTAATCTGTACAATGCACCTGTATAAATAAGAAAGAATGGAATCTATGTATAACCGACCTATCCACCTATCCCTATTCTATTTGTTCTCTTATAACAAACTAACAAAAATGGAATCAATATTTACAGCTAGATTTACAGCTAATAAAAAAGAAAACTACTCAATACAATTCTTCTGAACAGGCCCAAAACGTGTAGAGCCCAACTAGTATATCTGAAGCTTTGAGCCCAAGTAGCCAGCTGAAGTTTTGGCCCAAATATTTATCCTTGTCCGATAAACACATCTAATAATGAGACCAAAACACCACATCTGAATAAACATAAGACCAAAGCACCCACATCTGATAAACATATGACAAACTAGCCACCTTCCACAGTAGAACCTTCGAGAGAAACACCATTAGAACCACCATTAGAACCACCATCTCCAACACAATTATGCCAGGTTCATTGTGAAGAGGAGCTTGTGGAAGCAATTGAAACTGGTACTGAAGCCAAAAAAGATTGCTTGTGTTTTATTGAAGTGATAGTTCACAAGGATGACACCAGCAAAGAGCTGCTTGAATGGGGTTCTAGAGTTTCTGCCGCTAATAGTCGTCCGCCAAATCCTCAGTAAAATTTCTGAATGCTCATAGCTAGTTTCACATCAGTGAAAAATCTGGTTTCCAAGTTGGGGAGTTCCCACGTTATATCTCATGTTTAATTTTTGGGGTTTGTATCCCCTGAGGGTATTCTGCTAGTATTGCTTGTAATAAGATTGTCTGTATTAGGATTATTGTCTCTTCATTTGACAATGTTTCGTTTACATGATGTCTCGTTTATGAAACTTTGCGACCTTGTTAATTGATGATAATATTGATCTACGTGAACAGAAGATATGATTGTATGAGCTCTTTTATCTGGGTGTGTCTACAAGTAATAGGATTAATATCTCGTTATATGGCCGACCTATTCAAGAGCCAAGTAGAGAAGACATCGTTTTCATTGATAGTGCAACTTCTTGGATAGTCTCAGAGACTTTATGTGGGAAAAAGAAAAGTGGGAGAAAAGCGCAGCTGGGTGTATAGAGCATTCTGCATGCGAGGTAGACAATTATAGATCACACGAAAATAATTTTAACGCTGCGCATAGGCTCTCTTTTCGATTTGTGGGAGTAAGTTGAAAAATTATAATCGGAAATATTCACAATTATAGATTACCCTACCGTTGCTGGGAGAAAGTTGAAAGATATTATAGGAAATATTGACAGTAGTGTAACCTCAAATTTTTCTAAAACACGACTGCAGCTCCCTCTATATTTGTGTAATCATAGATATGCTTGTTCCGACTTTCACAGATCAGACTACTCTTCTAAGTTGTAACTCAGTAATTATTTGGAAGAAGAAATATTAAGTCAGAGTGCGATGTGTAGATCCTCAATCACCAATTCCTTACCAATATAAGTAAATATTAATAATATATGTATGTTGTGAAGCTTAAGATTTTATCTCTTGCTAGTATACTACAACTATAAACTATAAGTATAAAATCTAGACAGATAATACCCAATTTTTGTATACTGAGCAATAAACAATAAACAAATGGATGTTTTCAGTGTATTTCATCAAATAGGAGTTTTGACTTTGACCTTGAATGATATTTTACGCTCAAGGTAGATATTATTTCTAGTGGATTTTCTCTTTGCTTTTACATTATTTCATGCCGGATAAATTTTTTTCTGCATCTTAGGTTAACAAATAGAATTAAGTTTAGCTATAATCATTATTTATTTAGGAAAAATTTCATTATTATGTAACAAAGTCTTAATTAAATTTTATACATTTTATTATGTGTTGTAGAGGTTATATGTTTCGTATATAAAAATTGGCTTAATTAGCCTATGCAGCCTTAATGTATAGCAATTCAAAATCTTGAAGAAGCTAAATAAATAAAGTTTACTAGTCGTTTATCTTTGTGTAAATTTTTCTTCTACAACTCTGGAGAGAATCTCATTTTACTACTTTTTTCAAGAATCTTTAAAACATCATTACTATCTTTCCAAGAATTGATGAAACTTCATACTTCTCATTCCAAGAATCGATCTCTCCATACTTTATATTAAGTTTGTTGGGGAATCGGGAAGATACTTATTACAGATATATAGAGGCGCGAGAAATCAAAGATGTTAGACCATTTAAGTATGCTTCTCGAGTATGTTTTGATGATTATTCTATCCATCTTGAATACTAAAAGAGTAGTCCTAACGTATGTCTTATCAAAGTATTGATGGATCTTGTATCGATCAGTCCTTGTCTGGGATTTTTCTTTCATGGTCCATCAATGTCAGCACAATCCTTTATTGATTTTGTAAGAGGGTGTTCTATGCAACAGGGACAATGCAACACAACTTTACCATTTAAGCATTAATTTTCTTGAGTACATCCCCTCTGAGTTCGTCGGAAAAATGATCTTATACGTTGTAACCAAGAGGGTTAGATATATTAGGGTTGCAGTTCAAGGTTCTCAATTGATCACCCCAAGTTAGTTGGGTACTTCTAAGCATCTCTGATACCTTAAACATGAATACCCAACTTAGAGAAAAAGTCTTTGGATTTACACTCAATGGAAAATTCCAATTTTGATACACCTTATCCTCTCCTTGGAGACACTTAAGGTATTTATCTTTATCTTTTTGCGTTAATAGATGTAACGACCCGACTGGTCATTTTGAGCAATTGCGGCCGGTTCGGCAGTTTAAGGTCACGAGCAGCTTCATATTATGTGTATCGACTTGCGTGCGCAGTCCCGGCGTGAAACCGGAAAGCTTTTATGTGAAAATATGAGAAATAGAAACTTTTAGAGTTGAAAATTTGGTTTTAGTTGACTTTGGTCAATATTTTTGGTAAACGGATCCGGATCTATGTTCCGACGATCGCGGGAGGTCCCTGGTAAAATATGGGACTTAGGCGTATGACAGGAATCGAATTCCGAGGTCCCTAGCCTTAGAAAATAATTTTTGAAGAAAATTATTATGCTGGTTTTTTAAGGAAATAAAGAAATGAATTAATATTTGAACTTGTTGGTATCAGGCCCGTATTTTGGTTCCGGAGCCTGGTACAAGTTTGTTATAATATTAAGTCCTATTTGTAAAATTTGGTGAAAACCGAAATTGATTTGACGTGATTTGGACGTCCGGTTAAAAAAAAATTAGAAAATTTGAATGTCCTTGAGAAAATCATGAGTTTTGAGGTTAAATTCGTAGTTGTTGATGTTATTTTGATGATTTGATCGCACGAACAAGTCCGTATGATATTTTTAGACTTGCGTGCATGTTTGGTTTGGAGCCCCGAGGGCTTGGGTGAGTTTCAGATAGGTTTAGGCTATGTTGTGCTTGTTTGTGGATGCTTCATCGTCGTTTCTTCAAGCAAAAAATAATACCACATTGAGAAAATAAGATCCAAATTTAGTTTTTATTGAACCATTAGATCCGTATCGAAATTACGGAGCCATAGAAAAAAGAATCATTGAATTTGGACATCGTATGAGGAAGTTATGCCCATTTTCGTGTCGGGAAAAATTGCTGGTTTCTGGTGTGTTCGCAAATGCGAACTTTTACATCCCATTTGCGATGCCCTGTTCGCAAATGCGAACTTTTTGTCGCAAATGTGACTTACGCCAGTCCTGATTTGTTTGCAATTTGCGAGGCGGGTCGCAAATGCGACATCTGAAGCCTATTAGGTGAGGTTTTTGACGAGATTTTTACCCATTTTTCAATTTTCTCAAACCCTAAACCTCCATGGGCGATTTTTCAAAGACCTAAACTTCTCCAAATCACTGGGTGAGTGTCTCTAATCAATTTACAACTATATTTTGTAATTATATCTTAGATTTAACATCAAATTCATAAGAATCTAAAGGAAAATTTGGGGAAAATTGTGAAATCTTTCAAAAAAATGTAAAATGATGATTTGAATGACCAAATGGTATCAGAATTAGATAATTTTTGTATGGGTGAACTCGTAGCGGAATGGGTGTTCGGTTTTTGTAAATTTTGTCGGGTTCCGAGGTGCGGGCTCGGGGAGTTGACTTTTGTTGACTTTTGCAAATTGTATAAGATCATAGTTTTGTCAATTGAAATTGTTTTCTCTTGCATTGTTTGATATATTCAAGTCATTTTTGGCTAGATTGAGCCGAGCATTGATGAATTGGTAAAGGAAAAGCTAAATTTATTATTGAATTGGCCGGATTGAGGTAAGTATCTTGCCTAACCTTGTGTGGGGGACTTCTCCCTTAGGATTTGAGTCTTCTATGCTATTTGTAGTCCGTGCACGCGAGGTGACGAGTGTGTGCTCGGACTTATTTGTGGGAAATTTGCCTTTAAGGTTCTTAGGTCCTTATGTTCATTATGTGGGAAGTATTCCGTTATGATTGAGTTTCCTAATTGCTTAATTTACCTCTATATGCTCCATACAATGTTGTTAGCTTCCCTCTAACTCTTACTTGTTACTTGGCCTTATTTGCCTTAATTGAAGCGATTGTTCTTCTTATCGTTTGTTATCTCTAAATTGTAAATTACTCTATGACCCCGTGTATATATGCTATGTGTCCAAATTATTGTGGTTGCCGGTGTAGTTATCACGTGCATGATATGCCTTGTTGTTTTGTTAAGATTATTGCGCTTCTTAGTTTTTCTATGATTCTCTTGTTGTCGTGCATTCATACTCTTGGTGGTGGAATTCCTTGTGATTGGGTTGTTGGATTGTTTTTTTAGTATTCTAAGTGTTGCTGCTGTGTGTTTATTTTGGGACTACGGGACGGTATCCCGGGAGATCCCCCTGCATGTTTATTTTGGGACTACGGGACGGTATCCCGGGAGATCCCCCTGCATGTTTACTTTGGGACTACGGGACGGTATCCCGGGAGATCCCCCTGCACTTTTATATTGGAACTACGGGGCTGCACCCGGTAGATTCCCCAAGTACTGGGTTTACATTTGGAACTACGGATCGGTATTCCGGGAGATCCCCGCGCACTACGAGTTGGACTACGGGACGACACCCGGGAGATCCACTGTATATTTATATTTGGGATTATAGGACGGTATCCGGGAGATCCCCAGTTGTTATTTCTGCATTGAGCTGTACTCCTTCTGTGATTATTTTGTCTTCATTGTATTTGTTGTTATCAATTCAAGTGTTTTAACTGTGTAGATTCCTTTACTGCTGTGATCCTTTGTGTTGGAATCCATAATGTTTACAATACCTCGCCATATATATATATGTATATTTCAATACTTCGAATTTCAATAATTGTTACATTTTTTACTCAATTAGTTTCTCAATTAAATTTCTTTAAACCGTTTGAGGTTGTATTTTACTTAAAAAGGAATTTCTACTAAGTTAATTTATTAAATCCCATGTTAAAGGTAATAAATCATTCGACGTTGTATTTTAATTAAAAATGGTATTTTTTTTATTCAAATGATTTCTAATAATAACTTCATCTTTTCTTGTTGAGTTCCTAGTTGGTTTAGAAACCGTACTCTACTTTATGTTATGTAAATGAGACTCCTTAAACATCTTAATTGCATCGGTTATGGACCCTATGTACTGAGTAACATGAGAACGTCGTTGTGCAAAGTGAGATATAAATATGTGGGTACGAGGTGCCTGGTGTGCTAAAGGTTTGGTAATTGAGGTTATGATATGAGACATCGAATTTGAGATGGCTGGAATTGTGCATCAGAAATGATATGATTTATTGAGTTGACATCGCCTTTCTTATTTGAGTACATTTTACTTGTCTGTGTCCCAACTATGTTGGTGTTAATTTACTTTGTTATTTCCATTTCCATTCGTGTATCCCTTTATTGTTTCTACTGTTTGTGGTTGAGTTTCTCCCTATTGCTGATATTACCTTGTTATCGTATCTCGATAGTTTATCGTTATATCCTGTTCAGTTTATTTGACCAGTAGGTGCCTTGACTGTTCCTCGTCACTACTCCACCGAGGTTAGTCTTGATACTTACTGGGCACCACTGTGGTGTGCTCATACTACACTTCTGTACATTTTTGTGTACAGATCCAGGTATTTGGTCGATAGTAGTTGTACGGATTGTCGCAGCTGAGACTCAAGGTAAACCTGCTGCTGCGTTGGTATTTGTGGAAGCGCTCTTGGATTGGACGGTTTGTGTGACTCGGTTGAGTTGGGAAAGTGCAGTCCTGATGTCCTAGTTGCGTGTGGGCGGATCTCGGAGGGTTCTCGATGGTTTGACGACAGCTTGAGTTGGCTATCTACTATGGGCATGAGGAATATGTGGTACATTGTGGCTTTCTCCTGAATAGGTATCAGAGATTAATAGAGTGTTGACCTTGTTGGCTATCATATGTGAAGAGTGTGCATTTTTGGAAACGACCTTGAGTTTTGGTTTGCGGGTGCGTGGTTAATAACAGGGTGATTACTGGGTTTCGAGGCTTTCGAAGTTCATGTTTTGTTACGCGGTCAGAAATCATATATGGGTACTTCATCAGAATGATAGGGTGTGAGTGATATATCATCCATTTGATCTGCATAGTTGAGTTGGGTATGGAAACTTTGGTATTCCTGGGGTTTTGGGCTAGATGCCCTCATTATGGATTATTCCCTATTTGCGGATCTTGAAGAAATGCCGAGAATGGGATAATTAATAGCATGTATTACCAATAAGTTATTGTTGATCTTTTGAACATTATTTATCTAATTGGGAAGGATCAGGATTTGGTAGGTACTATTTGAAAGCTCAATGAGAATATTTATCTTGTACCAGGTCCAGTTTGTGTGCTCCTGTGAGATCGTCATTATGGTTATGTAGTCGGCAGAATGGATATTATTTGTGCCCCTAGCCTATGATATGTGCTACTCTTTTATGTTGTGTTAGGCGGTGGGGTTGTATGATTATTTCCTACGCATGTTGTAATTCTGTTCAGGCCTTATGGCGATGTGGGTGAGATAGCCCTCGTGATGTTGATTTGCTCATTGCACCTTATATGTGCTTGCTTCTCTCCTATTTAATTACTTCTATTCATTGTTCCCACAGTTTTACTTATGCACTCTGTTGTGCTTGATATCAGTATTCATATATTCAGTGAACCCGAGCATTTTGGGCTTGATGAATATTTGGGAGCGGGCTGCACGCCGCAGCGGATGTTATGGGGGATACCCTTTCCTTGTGTTTATTTGGTGTTGTGTCTTCCCTCTGTGGGACGATTTGATGAAAAACCTATACGTTTGTTGTCACACATGTTGTACTTGTTAGATAATTCTTCTACCTTGTTTTCCTTTATTTGTGCTGCATAATTGAGTCATTGCTGGTTTGGTGTATGAATTGTGTATTGTGAGAATCCGTGTGGTTCCATGATGAGTTGTTAGTTGGACTACATGTATTGGCTGAGATGGGGTTCTTAGACCTGATATTAGTACTATGGTATTGGGGGTGAGGAGTGGTCGGAAGTATGAGGGTGTTTCTGCTACGATTTGGGTAATGGCCCTTGGCGGGCGAGAAAGTTTCGTGACTTGTTGACTTCATGGGCGGCTATGAGTTTCCGCATGTTTCATTATCGTGGGCAGTGTTGTGGAAGTCCGGAACAAGGTTGTATTCAATGTGAAGTATATTGTCGGCATCCAGGATGTTATTTGAGCAGCTATGGTGGTCAGAAGTTATTGCTTCGAGTATGTGAGTTGTGCGGAACAGC